>NC_142841.1:30303030-30606060 GCF_061612785.1 Hesperophylax consimilis
TGCAGTTTTTGTATATGTGTTAGAAGTAGAAGAAGACGGTTTATTGTATTTATAATTATTATCTTTGTTTCCAAGACTAACTTTAGTATAGTTGTTGGAATAATTGTTGTTATTTGGTTTTCTGTACTGATTATGGCTATAACCTTGGTGTCCATGAATATTATTATTATTAAAATTAGGTGTTTGTCTAGCAGTACTATCAAATTTCTCAGGTTTATTAGTGACAGGTAAGTCTACTTTTGGTTGAGAAACGTTGAAAGATACGAAATCATCCGACAGTGTTGCATAAGATTCCAAGTTGCCTGCATGAGTAGTCAATTGATCGAATGTCGATATATCTCTTGAGACTAGTAAATTTGTATACATAGGCAATAAAGCTTTTTTTGCCAACCGCAAAAGTTCTAATTCCGGTAGTTTAGCTTCAAGCATATTGTTTAATGACTTCATTCTGAGAGTGAATTCTAGCACTGACATACCTTTAGGTTGTGTCATGTTAAATAGTTTTACCTTAAGATCTGTTTGAAGGTCGTTTGCTTCAAATTGTCTTATCAAAAGTTTTGAAAGATCGTCCCATTTCAAATCCTGAGTGTAAATAGACCTGAACCACAGGAGTGCTAAACCTTCTAAAAGATCAGGAAAAACGCGTACAAGATGATCCTGGTTAAAATTTTTTGTCCTACATTTCTCCTCAATTAATAGTAAGAATTCCCTTACACTACTTTTTCCGTCATATTTCAGTTTCCAACCGTCTACGTTATTTGAGTGTGAGTCTCTATAAATAATCTTTGTTTGTTTAATTATGTGGGCTTTCTTAATGGTTGTGTCGTCTAATTCAGAATCCGATGATTCAGAATTCACTTCACTTATAGCAGGTATTTTAATCTCTTTATTATAAGCGCGCGCCTGTAAACGTAACTCATGAGAAGTCGACGATGGATCAATATTCCTGTCTTTAAGTTCTTTAATGAGAACCTCCTTCGAAGCCCCATTGATATTTGGTATTGGTATTGGTGAAGACATGATTACGTTCTTTGATGTTCAGATAAAAAGAAAGAAGTAAAGGAAGAGAAAAATAAAACAATTATTGTTAAAAAAAAAAATTAAGGTATTTAATTTTTTGTTTATAAAACAAAAGAAACTCTTCATTGACGGCTGTAGTATCATTAGACGTAATAATAGCTCAACTTCTATTGTACAATTGTGAAAAAAAACAAAAAAAAATTGTTAAAAAAAATATGCTCCACCCTAATGAGAATTGCGAAAAATGGACCACCCTATTATATTGTGAAACGTTATTAAACGTCGGCCTAATGTAATTGTCGATCAAAGATATCATTTAATTTGGGCGAAAAAAAAAAAAATGACGTAGGTATGTATATAAATAATATTGAGTGTTTGTTGACTTACGAGTAATTAAAACGCATATCGATTGTAATGTGGACTTACAATTTGTATTGTAGAACGCCGACATAAATGTTTTTAATATTATGTATATTAGCGTTAAAATCTAATAATATTATAAAACGCAAATATGCTTGATCAAACAAGTGAATGACATCGTAAAATAATCGTAAATAATTATGAATTAGACAGTTTGACATAACCTCCCATATAATCATCTTGTTTACCAATTAGTGTTGACATAAAATTTGACAGCAACAAAAGCATAGATAAATCATAGATTTCATGAAAGATGAAAGTTTACGCAAGATTTTACCATAGAATAACGCAAATTATGAATTATCGTTACAAGAATACTGAGTGTATTTGAGGTTATGAAACAATATTCAAATCACTAGACATATGTGATACAATATTATGTCAATTAATCATGAAACATTTCACCAAAATCAGCACAACAAGCAATCACCACGAGCCAAAACACGTTGAGGCGCCAATTTGTTACCGGTCCTATTTTATATTAATGCCATCCAGAACTTTGCAGATTTTCTGCGCGCCAATACTCGGTCCTCGAGTAATGTTCGGGATGGGCAGAGCATGAAACTGTCACCAAGGCATGGGCACACAAAGGATTACAGGTTCTACTAATTGTAGTGAAATGAAAGATGATAGTTTTGTTTTTGCACATTATAAATCATGGAGAATATATTTAAGTTAACATGTTACATATAATGAGTCGGCACTTACCCCCAGGGATCAAAAATTGGTTTTTAATTCTATCTAAACTGACTAACCACTGAATAACGGGAAGTGAGCGGGGAGCTTCTATCCGGCCGGCGGTGGTCTGTCCCAGACGGATCCAGCTGGCACCATCAGGGCTTTGGTCCGAGAGTAACGTGTCCAGGAGACGGGTCCAGCGTCTCCGACAAGGTGACTGATAAGCGATTCTGGAGCGTAACGGGTCTAGCGTTTATGGAGCGGATCCATCAATTGAGGAGCTGATCGGCAGATTACTTGAGCGGGTGCCGTCCGGGCGTGTGATTTTATTATCCGTTTCTCGTTTAGAAAAATACGGCTTGTATAGCGCCACTTGAGGTAAATGCTTCAATTCGCGGAATCCGCGGAATACCGATTTGCGAGGGATCGCGTATATAATCTTCAGTAGAACATTTGTGATTTTCACGAGCATACACACGGTGAACCATTATACGGACGTTTATTTAAAAGAACCTGCACCGACTTGGTTTTTGTAAAAAAAACCGAATAACCCGCATCAGGAATACTGATGTACACGTATTTAATACGATCGCCCATCCAGGGTAAAAATGAATTATAATCTAAATGACTGTACGATCATTACACGGCCGCCCCGCTCGTGTAACAATTCCAGAGTACCAAAGAAAAGGAGACGGAAACAAACAATAGACTCCCCGGCGGTCTATGTGTTGCCAGACCGTGCTCTCTATAATTTTAATCGAAATTAATGCTAACAATGGTACTTGTTCTGAAGAGGTGTTTTAAATAATTACTTTTAAATAAGACTTAACACCGCTTCATAACATAGGGACCAAGGATTTCACCAACAAAAATCTTCTGTAATCCTTTTCTTTGTGTTGTGATTGTGTTAAGTTGCTTTTTTTTCAGTAAAATCTGTCGTCTTTTTTGGGGGTTACTAAATCTGACGTGGAGTTTTGGGGGGACTTTAGGTCGTCGGTCTGGAATTTTCTTGATGTCGAGGATGTTATCGCCTTTTATTTCGACTCCTGTGACTACGGCCACCCGTTTAATCGCTTCTGAAGGCTGCTCACCTTCTTTTACTGGAATCCCTGCAAATTCAAGGGTGTCTTCATGAGTTACTTGCTCGACTTCTGCCAATTTGACTTCCAGGTTCTTTATTGTTTTGTCTTTTTTGGTTAGTTTCTTTCTCATTGATTCAACTTCCGAAACCAGTTTGATTATTATAAGAAAATATTAAGATGAGATTGTGACTTGACCAAAGCAGCTAAGTTATAATCTTCTGGCAGTCTTATCAGCCGCAAGCGTGATTTGGCGCCCGTGCCCCATAGCCATCTCCCGGGTATGCCCTCGAAGAATATATTGGGTTGTGGATAAAAAACCCGAAGACCCTAGGGACAAAAGTGAGCATCAGGTTACCAGAGGTAAGATGGAAAGGCTCCGGTTCCCCGCAGTCGATCCTTAGGCCCACTCATGGTGACGGCGAAAGCGCAGGCAGGTTATGCAGGAGCCGATTTGGGAGTCATCTCCTCGGTTGATGCCGGGATCGGGTCTAGTCCACCCCCTCGATGGGGTGAAGAAAAATACAAAATAATAAGATTAGTTGTGTTTCAAATTCTTGTCATATAGCTAGTCCAAGCACAGCAAAACTGAATTGATGTTTATATAAAGTGCAACATATTCGTAGAAGAAAATGAAAAATGGCAAGTATAGTTTGGCTACGCACAGGGTTAAAGAAAAATGCAAAATATAAAAATGAAGAAAGAGTAACAATTTATCAATTTTAAGTGGTTGTAGGTTTTATTCCCTGCCCTTACGTTGCTCTATGGTAGAGGTGTTAGTTATCCGATAAATGGGCCTGGTTGAGAGAGACCTTTTCACCTCTCTAGCCGGAATCTCTCAACCCATCGCCTTGCACCGGGATAGATTTATACGTCCGTCTCTCTTGGACACATTAACCCTCAGATTCCTACTCACCCTTTATACATTTTTCCTTCACAGAACTTCCTCTCTTTCCTTACCCTAAAAAGACCTTCCAAACAGCATCCCCAAATGCGTCCTTTTTTAAAATTCGATTTAAACAAATTATACGCAAAGTACAAAATCCGCTCCTCTCCTATCTCCTATTTAAAAAAAATATTTTTATGAAATATATTTTATTTAATGACTTAATACTGACGAAGAATTTGGTTTTTTGATATCTCAAAAATGTTAAGATGGGTTATGAGTATGCAGTGGTATCTCGTGGCGTCACACGAAATTACAAGTACAAGTACAATTCTTGTTCCCAATTATGCATACTGACTTTTTAAAATTGGTTTGTGTTCACGTGTACGTCAGAACATCTTTAAAACCAGTGTTTTATGTTAATGACTTTTATTGAAACTAAAATAATAATTATGCATAAAATATTTATATATTTTTTTTAACCCGCCTCCCCCCTCCTACAAAATCGTAGGTACACCACTGTGGGTATGTATTGGTGAAGTATTTGTGCGTCAAAAGCACATCAAATGATGATTGCGACTCACCGTCAATTATCCGCTAGAGATATGTCATCTGGCGCCATACATCCACAAACTTAGTCATAAACGAAAAGGTGGTGAAATTGCATTACAACCGCGGAGTTCTGACGATTGGAGTGCATTTTTTGAGTGCTTTCATAAACCATTTTGCGCTTTTTAAATTCCTACGGCAACGGTTTAAAAAAAAACATAAAATGGACGGTCTTTGTCACAATAATGCTATAAGTATGTAAGAAAGAGCTGTTGAAAATAAAACGTTCACGTAAAAATAATACTTACGCCTGCTTCTTTAAAAGGAAAGATTCAATCATTACATCTCCATCTCACGTATTAAAGTCATTCCTTTTGCCGTCACCGTATAATGAATGAGATATAATTTTTTAAATTTTTTAAAATAAATTAAAAATAAAATTTACCCCTTTTTCTTGTGACTTCTGTTAAAAAACCTGAGATTGTCTCTCAAGGTTTTATCTAAGCATTGGGCCACCATCTAAGCGTGAACATTTGGAAAAGAGACCAAACCTTTACTCTTCAAAGAATTATTTCACCCTGCCCCTATTTGTTATTGACCAAGTTGATCTAAATCGATGCTATATGTGTAGCTAATAACTGCTTGTAATTGATGAGAACGAAGCGAGTGAAAGATGAACCTTTTTCTAGTCAAACCAATTAATTATCAAAAATTACCGAAAATTAATATTTCATATCTGTAATTATTTAAAAAAAAAAAGTGGGTGTGTCAAGCCTACGCAAGACAGAAGTGAAACTTCTAGTATTCCTCTCTCTCTATTTTCATTTCATCATCTCTATTTTCTCTCTTAGGTTAGTTTGAAAATTAGAGGTTAAATAATTCAACGACGAAGCATGGATTTGCTTTTTCTAATATTTTCTTATAGATGAATGACGTTCGATTAATGTATAGTTCCAAAAATTTTCAATTTATTCACAAGTATACAATATTACATAAATAACAATATTACAATTAAAAATTACAAAGAAATTACAATGACAATGATGTGTTCATCACCTCTATCTCGTCACTACTCATTTTTAACACTGAAATTCTGTACCAAACCGTATGAACCACAATCAATTACGTATTTCACTCGTATTACACTCACGACGCAGTATACTAACCAAGCAGCTGATGCTTGGCGTGGCGCAGTTCGCTGGTGTCTGAGAGAGAGGAAAGAAGAGAAGAGAGAGAACGTTCGTGAGCGGCTCCCCCACCTCAACAAGCGCATATGGTGAGAGAGGGACAGTGAACGGTGAGCGGTGGTGGGGGTACCCGCATTTTCGTGTCGATCCTGACTCGGTTTTACTCCGTCCCCGAAAATCCATTACGCGCCTAAAGAAGTTTCACTTCAAAAAAATTGATTTGCATCGATAAATACTTATTTTTCACAATTTCTTTATTACTACTTAGTTACATGATTTCATTATTTTAAGCCAGAATTTCCTCACACGAGCCTTAATAATATTAATAATTGAATAATTTCTAAGCCGTTTTAGTGATAAATACCCCCATAGGCGCAAAATGTGAGGAAAATATTTACATTGAAGAAGGGCTGTTGATATATTGTACTTTATTTACTGTGTAACATAGAGAAAAAGAGTATATTTACTGTAAAAAATACGTATCTCTAAATATCAGCTTTACTAGCCTCTTTAGAAGATGTGAGTTCAATCTGCTAGCTTAGTTACCCATCATTGCAAGATATTTTCCGATAATTAAAAAATGTGAAATATAACTAACTAACTAACCATCACGCCGTTTCCCCGCACGGGTAGGCAGAGAGGACGGACCGCCAAAAAACTCGGTCTTGGCACACAGTCCTTGCCTCATTCACATTATACATCGTCTCATACATACTCTTCTATGGTTCTGACTCTTGACATGGCCCGACTCAAGTATCTGATTCACTTGGTCGTGTCATGTCTTCCTCGGGTGAAATATTGTTTTCTTAATCCTGGGGCCTCAATGTATCATTTTGGCATCTAGCTGGGACCCTGTTAGAAATTATACATATTTTTGTCCCGTGTTTGGGGCCCTTGGAAATGTTGAAATATTTGTAAACGACCGCCCCCCCCCCCTCCTAAGGCCCTGGCCTCTCGATCCTCTAGTTCAAGTCCAACCGTTGCTTCCGGCAATTCGTCTAGTGATCAAAATTATATTATAGCGTCCAAAATATGGCCAAATATCGGCTGGGTGAAATACCGCCGTTGAAAATCGAACAGTAGAATGATTTAAAAGAGATTCTTGCTTGTTTAGTGGTGACTGCGGGAGGGTGTTCCAAAATATTTCGAATAAATTTGATCCTCTATCGGTTTGTACAAATAATTTTACTTGTATTGCTGCTAGAAATGGCTTAAACCGTCTTTAATTACCAAATCTGAAAAGCCTGATAGTTTCTCAGAATGATTATTAATGGTTCTAGCCATTGCGTTGTTCAGGCAATCCATCGTCACATCCATCCCAGTAACCACAGTTCTCCCCCTTTGCCGCTTTAATGCCTTTATGTTCCGCCGCCACACGCCGCAGCTACAAGCGAGCAATACACGGTGTACGCTACAGGGTACTTGGTACACTGTACACTAAGGCTAGCGCCACACTTGACGGAAATTCCGTCGCGTAACTTCCGCGACGGAACGCCAATACATGTAATTACATATAAATTACAAATAGCGGGCACACTACGCGGAAGATCGGTCGTTCCGTCGCGGACGATCGGTCGCTCCGTGGCGGACCGCCGACACTCGCGTCTGTTCCGTCCTCCGCGCACCGATCTTCCGTCGGCGGAAGATCGGCAAAGTCGCATTCCAAGTATTTGTATGCATCGCGCCACATTCGGCGGATAACACGCGGCGACGACGAACGCACAGGATGTTCGACACTGAAAGATTTATTATCGAAGTGCAAAATAGAGTTTGCCTTTGGGAGAGATATAGCCGTTCTAAGTTTTGTATTTTGCTTGGTAATATAGTCCTTCGTTGAATTCAGCAATACATCAAATGATTGTATGGACATTCGATAATATTCGAATACTTTATCTGGATAATTTCTTAGTTGCATATACAAGGTATGAAATTGCCCAATTTCTAGTCGAAGAGTATTTATGGGATGAACCCAATATTTACGCTTTCTTTTTCTTTCTTCTTCTAATGCCTCATAAATAACTATCACTTCTATCGGATCCATTACGATCACACCGTATAAGCGTTGGCAGTCGACTGATAATCCGCCACTGAATATTCAGTGTGGCTGCAACATATGGTAACGGATTGACTCCCGCGGAAGTTACGCGACGGAATTTCCGTCAAGTGTGGCGCTGGCCTAACGGTAGGTACCTATATGTGATACGGAATTATTTATATTGTCAACTAGCAAAGTTCAAATTGGCGCGCACAGATTAATTAGCCGCTCGCGCCGGTCACCCAGCGCTGCGGTTGGAGGAAATGAAACTAGATGTGCCGAAATAAACACACACCAGCCACCTCCTATCCCATGATTCCGTGAACACCGAACACAAAATCACTGGTGTGACCTATACCGATATGAAAGAATTTTCTTGTGGCCAATTTACATAATACCTTCAAAATTGATTGAATAAAACATTGATAAGATCTATGTATGGATCCATTGATGAATAATAACCAAGGATCCAGAGGACGTGGGTACAAGTTTAAACCCCGGCGTGAGCAAATAAATTTGCAGTATTTAATTAACTATAATGTCTTTTTTTCAATGAAAATATATCGTTTTGTGTACAACCCTATTTAATCAAAATAATTATCAAATTCAAATTGTTATAAGATAATTATTTAACGAAATTCAAACTACTGAATCAAGGAGCAACCGACATGAAGGCGATGTCATACGTAGTAATGCAAAATCATGTGTTTTTGGTTTGAAAATTTGGTCGCCTAGATATGTTTCAGATGCTTCAATTAAATACTGCGAGTAGAATACATCTTGGCCTTTGAAATAATCGTGTATTTTTTAGATAAGTCTTTTTATAAACCCAGAAAAAAATAATGTATAAGGCCTATTAAAACTGCTTTAAAGTTCAAAATCTCCTACTTACGAACCCATTTTTGGTTATGATTTTATTGTATAATGTGGCAAATTAAGTTGTTTATAAAAAGATCGAAAAAAAAAATTTATGCCTGAACATTCACAAAATAAAATAAAAGGCACTTTTTGGCCATGTTTTTTCTTGCATAAATCAAAACAGGCGGATGGTGTTAAGCGGGAGTTTAAACCTTATCGCCATCTACGTAAGGGTTGTTATTGATAGCGGCTCAATTTGAAATACTACACGACGTAGTGCATTGCCTTAATGTGAATATTTTTTATGCTTATTTGTCTATTCTCATAGGTATTTATAGTTTTCAGAATGTTTTGTATCCTGCTGAAGGAACCCTGGGTTCTAAAACATGTAGATATTTTTTTTATTAAAATAATTGTTAATAGTAGTAAAGTAATTTTTCAAATATTATTCAAGAACAAAATGGCTATTGCTTAAATTATTTAAATTAAAATCAGCTTAGCAAAAATAATCGTAAGAATTTTAAGTTTGACAGTTAGAAATCTGTCAACGGGTAAATTTTGTTATTGTTGACATCGTAGGGCGATTTTTTCTCGATATTGATTAATTTATCTATATTTAGGCGAGCGTAATAGTGAAATTGATAAACTAAATCTCTAAACTGACGTGGATGTGCTAGAGGCCCCCATACACACTAATGAATTGGTTATCTGTCCAAGAAAAAAATTGCGTGAGTAAAAATAGTAAGCGAAATTTTACCCTACTTTGAGCATATCAGATAAGATCCAAAACACTTCTATCGGTTCCTATTCAGTGGCAGCGACTGATTTAACATTCGTGCGGTCCGGTCGTCATTACTAACTTTTCCGATTGCGGCCAGATTTTAATGTGCGACCATTTTAAATACCTGTGTTGTTTCGTATGAGCGAGAGAATGTTACTAAGTTCATAAAATTTATTAAATTCAAAAGTAAATTACATGAAAATCATATTAATACTAAGAATCAGGTCACAATTACCCGCAGAGTTGCTTGGTAATAATTCGTGTTGCGCAATTACACTTAGGATCATATATCTATGGATTGTAATCTATGTAGCTAATGGTTCATATTACGTATTCACTTCCTAGAGTGATGTTCTCGCCAAATGTCACAGAGAATCAACCTTTTGTGTTGTTGACTCCTGATTATTGTTTTTAACGAAAAAAGGGAGAACGTATGCCAACGATAATAGCTTTTAAATATTCGAAAAGTTTTTACAGTTATTCAACCAATTTAATATTTTAAAACCAAACTTTTTATTTTCACCGGAATCAACTTTTATGATGTTTTTTTTAAATTACATTTTTACTAAATACTTTACAACTTTCTCTGACATTTAGGCACACTTTACTCTACACCTAAAACTTATTCTTCATAGCATTTAGGCATAACCCATGAAAAGCAAAAAAGGCTTTTAGCATCTTTAATCTGTCGGTAGTTTATTGAAAATCTTAAGTCCTTTAAAATAGAGATTATTTTCTCTTCCCGATAAATTTGTTTTCAAGGAAGAGAAAATAATCTCTTAAATCCTTTAAAATAGATTTTTTTTTTTTTATAAATTTAAAATAAATCAAATTTAATAATGTTATAATAATTATTAAGTTCTGCAAGTATTTTTGTTATTTTTACAGTTTTTAATGTGACAGCTGTTTCGGCTTTTGAGGCCATTATCAAACTGTGGATCTAATGGCCTCAAAAGCCGAAACAGCTGTCACATTAAAAACTGTAAAAATAACAAAAATACTTGCAGAACTTAATAATTATTATAACATTATTAAATTTGATTTATTTAAAAAATTAAATGGAGTTCTACGAATTAAACACCAAAACAATAAATATAATTTAAAATAGAGATTATTTTTTATTCCCGTTAAATTTGTTTTCAAGGAAGAGAAAATAATCTCTTAAATCCTTTAAAATAGAGATTATTTTCTCTTCCCGATAAATTTTTTTTCAAGGACGAGAAAATAATCTCTTAAATCCTTTAAAATAGAGATTATTTTTTATTCCCGTTAAATTTGTTTACAAGGAAGAGAAAATAATCTCTTAAATCCTTTAAAATAGAGATTATTTTTTATTCCCGTTAAATTTGTTTTCAAGGAAGAGAAAATAATCTCTTAAATCCTTTAAAATAGAGATTATTTTCTATTCCCGTTAAATTTGTTTTCAAGTCTAAAATCTCTACAGATTTCCATGGTGTAGCGATTAATTTAGAAATGAAAATTTCCATTTTTATAAATGTATTTCGGGAGCATCTTATTTTTGAGCTGAAATTAAGGTATTGTAAATTATACAATGTATATAACACTTAAAATATCTAGTTTTTCTGCACATGCATCTTAGAATGCCCAATACAATTAAATACTGCTCGCATGCCTCTATCTTGAATTATTTAAATTTTTGAAGTTAAACAATACGTTTGTAAGATGCTATGTGCAAGCAATGCATATGTACGAGTACATACATACGAAAAACTCCAAGAAACTAACGGTATTTGATATCCTCTAACTTCAAAGGTCCTTTAAAATGATTTTACGAGCGTTGGTAAGTACGTTTTTTTTCGAAATTAGGATTTCGTAAAATTATTTACCAACTTCAAATTTTATCTCATTAATGTGATAGCTTCAAATGACTTTTCTGATAGCAGAACACCTATGATGTTATGTAAGCAATATCAATTTGTCGACAGGATTATTTTCAAGTATTTTCCAAGATGCTGAAAAATCGGAGCACTTCGAATGATCAACTGTTACACAGGTTTTGAATTGAAATGCCATCAATCTCGTGTAGAAATATCATGCTATTCAACAATTTTGGAATTTTATTACATCGATTATTCATTCTTTTACCTACATTTTAAGTGAATTGGGCCATATTTTATCACATATAAAGTGAATCCGAATATTTTTCTTGAAACGTAAATATTTATATTTCAATTTCATAAGAAAAATATTATTATGGAGTCAAAACATAAGCACAGAACATTTTACCCTCCAGAAAAATTCTTTGCCAGCGGCCTTTCCAGGTGCAAAATAACTTCAATATTTTTTTTCAAAGCCATTTTTCATTCATTTTTGGACACAGGCCTACCTCAAATGATGTGAGAATTACGATACTTGTATAAAATAATAACAATTTGAGGAATTTTCTAACTTTTTGATGAAACAACGTCCTTCAAAACAAAATGAAACTTGTGTTCCATTTGTTGGAAAGGTTGAAGATGTGTTCGGTGTTGAAAGTAAACCATGTAATATTTTATAATAGATTAAGGAGTATGTCATTTTTATAAAACGTAGCGCATAGTAGACTGACTGAGTACCTTCCCTTTGTCGCTTATATAAGGTGCCAATGCAATTCAAGTTGCGACTAAGAACGTTCCCGAACATTCTAGTTGCTACGGCTACAAACATTGCCAACCGTAACGCTGAGCAACGGCCGAAATTTCCAGTATTTTCAATGACGGCCTAGGTACCTTAGCGCATGGCAATGTCTACTTAGTAGTACTTGACACCGTCCGACTCGAGTAGTGGCGTACCACATATTTAATAATTGATTTCCCCTTATATAATTAATTTAGCAAAAATAATAATGATTGAAGAAGATAATGCTGGAAAATTTAAACGAAACATAAAACTGAACAAGATACTGAAAATAAAAATATAACGGTCACAACTAGGAATCGAACCCAGGATCTCTTGTCTTAACCGGGACAGCGTCTTAACCACTTCCATTATGACTAGTTATTAAACTTCATATTTGTCGATCTCATATAAAAAATTAGAATAAAAAATTTTACCTTTATGGATGATCTAAAATTTCTAATGAATTTGATTTTAACTTATGTAGTGTCTCAGATAAACATATCCGATTTTTATTTATGTTGAATATCTTTAATTTTTCCTAAACTTATATTCATTTTTTTTCAATTTTTTCGAAGGTTATATCAATCAATGTGAAATATATCATTGAAAAGAAGATAATATTAAAAAATCTAAAAGAAGCACGAAATAAGAACAATATTCAGAAAAAAATAACGGATATATATGACTATGTTTTGGCAGCTAACTTTTTATTGATAACAAATTTCTAATGAATTAGTTTTTAATCTAGAAAGGGTATCAGATTAACATATCCAATTTTTTATTTATATAAAATACCTGTGATAGAGGAGGGGGTAGTATAGGAAAGGGGAATAATTTCAGCGGGGGTTAACTTAACAAATCGAATATAGGACTATTATTTTATTTGAATGATTATTACCAATGGCATTCTTGATTATATAATAATAGTTTATCGAGAGATGTTCTTAACTGTACATGTTACTAAGATTTTTGTAAAGGCATATCATATAAATAAATCTAAACTGTGATTATAAATGTTGGAAAATTGGGACATGCTTAATACGTTCATTTTATTTAAAAATACTTAACTCTAAATAGTATAAAACAAAGTTACCATCCGCATCTATCTCTTTGAGCACTTAGTTCTTTTACACCATGTAACGGAGTTTGATACAGTTTTCACTATCACTTAAGAGTATTTCTTCCGGAAGGTTTACATATATATATAATGTATTATATATATATGTAAATTTAATGTAACTATGATCTATTTTAATATAGATCATAGTTACATTAATACATACATATTTTGCAAAATATAATATTAAGGTTCATAATTGGTCATGTATACCTTATCAGAAAAGAGGAGCTCTTGTGCCTGATAAGGGAGCCACGATTCTTAGTTAGATTCAATGTTATAATATTATGTTATGTGTAAAATATAAATATAATATATATTTTATAATATATATATTTATATATTTTTTTTATAAGTTTTTTTGGAAAAAAAGTTTGATTTTATTTATTTGTTCTTGTTGGTTCGTAATACAGCGCAATTCGGAAGGGAGATTATTGTAGTTTTTTATGGCTTGGAAAATATAATGGTTTTGCATTTGAGTTGTTTTAAAGATTGGCGTAATAAATTGATTTCCATTTCTCATCAGTTTTTAAAATTCTTGATATTCTGTGTTATTTTTTTCTTTACACATTTTTATAATTGAAGTTTACTTAAATATATCATCTATATTTGGTACTGGAAACAATTTAAAAAGCAATTTTGTTGGGAAAGTAGAGTTTTTTTTAAGTATTACCTTTATAATAATTTTTTGCGAGATTTTTACTGAGTTTAGGTTGTTTTTATAAGATCCTCCCCAACCTATGATACATGGATATTGTATTTATTGAAAGTAGAGAAAAGTCCAGCAACGCTAGGTTAAAAGGTAGTTAGATTATAACGAGAAGTTAGTATTTTAATGAATTTTCGGAAATGGAAAATAATGTAAGAAAATAATGAAAAAAAATAAAGTAGCTATTTCGTTAAAAAAATCCATATTTATTCACGTCCTATTTTAATATAAAAATAGTTTTTTTAGGCAAGTTTTAAATTAAACTCAAACTATGAACCTAAGAACCTATTTTAGAATCTTAGGTTCATATTTTGGGTTCTAGATTTTAAAATAGGTTCTTTGGTTCATATTTCGTGGTTAATAAAAGAAGAAAAAACTATCCTTTAAACTCATAAATATCAATGGCCGCCAAATGAACAATCGATTTTATCGAAAGAATTATAAAAATGCATTTTTTGTATTTCTGGAAACTAAAATTCTTACTTCTCAGTATAATATGTACTACGAAGGGTTTTATTATATTCTTAATAAATACGAATTTGTCTCCCAAATGGGTTTCACAAATTTTTCCCGTAGAAATGTGTGATTAAAGGTCTGAACCTTTTCATTTCATTGAAAATTTTCATCAATTTAATTTACATTATCAAATGAAAAAAAACGAACCCATATAAATATTTCAGTTTAACAAATTAGCAAACAATCAAAGAAAAGAGTACGAGAAGCGAGAAACGCAACGTAATATAATACAAGCCGTAACTTTGCTTTGTACGAAGGAAATTACGTCGGAAATTTCAGTTTACTCAGCGTTACGACTAGGTTCTACAATAATAATTAGTGCGCACACTTTAAATGACTTCAATGAACATGAACATGTACATTATTGATAAACAAGATACTAATTAACTGGCCCTATCATGGCGAGCAATTGTTATAGCGACTATGAAACCAATTATCTATGTACATATAGAAAATTAATACTATATTTTACACCAAAAATCAGTAAAGGGTATGACTAATTTAAAACGTTTCAATTCTTTTACGTTCCCTCTTGTCACTCTTCTATTTGAGGTTATCTCTAAATACAGAGTTTTCCAATAAGAGGTGTTATTTTGAATAGCCCGCTATTTCGGTAGGTGTTACTTTTGAAGCTGTCATTTTTTGACATTTGACAAGTAGAAACTACGTCATTAATAAAAACGGAACGATATACGCTTCAAAAACGCATTGAAATTATTAAAAATCACTTGAGTGAATCAAATGCAAATCATCTTGAGTGATGAGGCCCATTTCCACCACGGTGGCTTCGTCAACAAGAATAATTGTCGCATCTAGGGCTCGGAAAACCCAAGAGTTATTGTTGAAAAGCTTCTCTATCCTCAACGTGTGACTGTTTGGTGCGGTTTGTGGCCCGGCGGAGTCATTGGACCTTTCTTTTTAGAAAATGAGGCTAATGCAACAGTTACGGTGAATGAATTGCGCTATCGAGAGATGATTAATGATTTTTTATGGCCGGAATTGGATGGTATTAATCTGGACAACGTTTACTTTCAACAAGACGGCGCTACGTGCCACACAAGCAACGAAACCATAGATCTTTTACGATTGATTATCGAAATAACACCTCTTATTGGAAAACCCTGTACAATACATGCATATTATATTTATAGAAGTAGAGAAAAGTCGATGTTTTGTAATCAAGTCGTAAAAAATATTTTCGGGTACTTACATTGTTAACGCTGGCTAAAAATTATGAGATTCATCGAAATAATGTACTACAGAATTGAATATCTTAAATAGGTTAACAAAAATATGTAGGCCTTGAGACAGTGATGGTATAATATGTCTATCTCCTAAAGATAACCCCCAGCAACGACAGGTACACATCAGCTAGTAAACTATAAATGTTCACTTCTTCCATATGCTACGATCATAGTACTTTAGAGATCCAAAGTCTGATCATTTTTCATTCATAGCTTAACCCTTAACTATGGACGTGAAAAAAAATCACACTCCCATGGACGTCGGGTCACACAGACCCCTTCATAAAATGCTTATAATTTTCAAACCTGGACCAATCTGACTTTAGCAAGGAGTTTATATGTATAAAGTATTTATAAATAAAAGATCGAGTAATAAAAATAATCAACTTTTATTCATATTTTAATAATTATCTCCAAATTTAACAAACCTAGTCAGTTTTCAGTCTTAATTGACTTGAGATCATATTAAGGCTCCTTAATTATAGTAGGTATTACAAAAATCAAAACCAATAATTTTTCCTAGCTAATAAAAGAAACAGTAACAAAAATTCATAAAAAAAACTTCTGAAAGAAATAAAATAAAAATTCTCTCAAGGATCAAACTTATGTAAAATTACTGGCACTCAGAACATAGAGGCTTGGAACACTGAAGACAAACTGGCTTCTTGCATGTCATTTACAAACATTACTTTACGCCTGCAATGTTCATTTGTTGGTTGGGCACCACGTTTCACAGCTGATGTAGTTGGCTCACTACTGTCCGCCATTTTGTTTTTAAATCTAGAATAAATTAAAAAAGATTATAATACTAAAATGTAAGAAAATTATAGTAGACGGGTCACATAGGCCCGAGTATATTTGTATGGAAATTATAGTCAACGGGTCTCCCAGGCCCTGATCAAATTTTAAATGATTATTACTCACGTAATAAGTGCCGGATGACGCGACCTTCTCCCTCCTTGGTCATAACACAACTAAAACTGAAGCTACTGAGACGCGCGGGGATGGCACGCGCGGGGAAGGTGTTTATTCCGAGAAATTGAAGAAGGGGTTGGGCCTCTGAGACCCGACGTCCATAGTTAAAGGTTAAATTTAAAATACAGGAAATCATTTCATCACGTAATATCGATAATTAGTTGCAGTTTCAACACCGCCCTATAGATGTCGGTAGAGTGTACAGATCTAAGTTATTGAAATTCAATTTATGCAGTTTTAAGATATTTATATAGGTGGCGGTAGTACCGCTACATGACAGAGTCAACATGTCGGCTGTACCCGAATGATTACAAGTACAGTCAATGCTAGCCGATCCCCAGGCCGACAGTTCAGTTCGAGCTCCTTTCCTCGCCAGAATAACTTAGAGTCTACTATAGAACGACGCATCTCCTGCTAGATATTCATTGTAAGTATCTCACCATAATAAAGTAACTCGTTATCCTTGACGGACAGAGGTATCCACTAAAAACATAGCATACATCATAAAGCGTATTCATATTTAAGAAGACAATTGACAATGTACATTACACATCATGATTTTGAAATATTTAATTTTAATCGAATGGAATAGCGATACACAATGTCAGGCTGTGTAAGGAGAGGCAAAGCGCGTGCTGAACGGTCAAGAACCAAAAGGTACTAAGTCAGTAGCGTAATTGGTTTCCATTAAAATCATCATAACAGTCGCTTTCAAAATTGGAAATGTTTGTGTGAAAAATTCAAAAAAGCAATAGAGTAGGTACCTAGGTATCTAAAATATAATATTTTACAAAAAAAAAAAAATAATGTTTTTATAAATAGGAATTATAATATCCCGTGATTTTTCACAGGTTTACGCTAGTAATATACTATTCCCGAACATCCTGTGACTCTTGTGTGGTAATCCATAATAAAACAATGTATGTCATTTATTATCCACTACTACGTGATTGGACCAAAGTAACGAAGTATGATTTGAAATTTTCACAGGGCAAATGTAAGTTTGTTTGTTCTTGTATGTCAATACTTATGGTTTCTACTTTTTCTTACTCTGCACATGCTGAGGATGTGCGAGGCTCTCGTAACCCTGACGAAAGCTAACGACACGTTCACCATATGTTGCAAGAACCACGTGTTTAAAGGTAGACAGATTCTGTTACTTGCATTTAAAATCCATGCTGATATTACAGGGATCTGCGATGATTTCAGCTGGGTTTTGCAAATAAATATTAAAAGAGTTTGTCCACTTGTGCTCATACTTTTATTAAAAGCCAACCTTGGAAGAGTATTATAAATTCATCGTTGTCTTACTTCAACATTTTGTAGCTATTCCACTAGCAATTTTAGGATAAGCCCTCAAATTGGATAAATCAATTAGAGGAAAGTTATGGTATTGCATTTGGGAAACAGATATAAAGAAACCTGTAAGATTAAGAGAATTAGTTATAAACTGTAGAGGTAGAGATAGAGCCTGAACCCTTCAAAAGCACAATATCCAAAATGTATGAGTAGGTTTGTTTTTTTTTGTAATACCCACCTGCTCATCAATAAAATTGTTTACAATTTTTTTTTATTTAATGTATATCAGTATGAGTTTTTAATACATTTCTTGTATGTTATTCAGAATTTAATTCCGTTTGCTGTCTATCAGAGAATATGCGTTTTATTGCTTACAAAATAAGTAAAAAATTAAAAAAATATTTTTTTGAAAACGAAAATTATTGCTTTTTCGAAGTAGGTAAATATTTTATAAAAATAACAAAAATACATATTCTCAATGAACAAAATTCCATATTAATTAAGTAGTTTTTTCCGGGCACATGATGCAATTTATGAAAATAATTTTATATTGTTAATACAATAGAAACTTGATGGGCCATGTACGCCCGTAGATAAAATCAATTATACAACATAAAAAAAACAATCTCTGGAAAACATGGAATAATAACCATAGAGCATTTTAAATCTCGCTGATATATTTTGCATCTTTTCAGTATGACCCTAGCAATAAAGTAATACGTATGAAAAATGATTAAAATATTGTAGACAGGAAAACAAATTTTTAATATTTTTTTCATATCACTTGTACGAATGCAGCTCTATGAAGTAAAGATTTCGATCACATAATAATCAATTTAATCACATCTCGCAATTTATTTACGAGAAACCAATTTGGCCATCTTACAGAGAACCTTTTACTTAAATGCTTTATTTTGTTCATCCTTTAGTTAACCGACAGGATTTCTGACAGGGACGAGTACGATTGATCTCCTGCGAGAACATCCATCAATTTACACTAGAACAGGATCTGAAGGGGTTCTGTATTCCATTACAGACTGATTGACAAGTACAAGTAATCAATGTGTGCTGCTTCACAACCTACGGGGTTGGGTTCTGCGTATTTTTAGAAGGGTAATTACAAACCTATGAAGGGGTTCGGATGTTATTAAAATAGATACGTTCATTGAAAAACGTTTGGGTAATTCCGTTTTCAGTCGATTAAAAATCTTAAGTATGTAGCTTGCTTTATTTTGAGTCTACGTAAGCTTATATATATAGAAGAAGAAACGTTCTTAACTATTATTATATCGTTTGTAAGCTACAATATTATTAGTATAGGTTCGGGATTATTCATAATATAATGATACTTCTAGATTGATTATTTTGTTTGTTGTTAACCGAGTACAAAGATTAAACTAAAACATGGGCTTTTATACAACTATAATACACATGTCTCACTCTATTCTGGCAGAGTCAAGGATCTGACTTTATTGTCCCACAGAAACTGTAAAACGTTGTAATATAAGCGTAATTTTTGTTATTAATGATATGGCTTCGATAATGCTTTTTAATGTTTGTCTTTATGCCACTGAAGACGTAAAGGGATTCAAAGCGTGTTGTGTAGGAAGGTCTATTTCGTCTTAAGAATGAAATTGATCAAACATTTTTAAACGTTGAAATTCTTTTTTGAATATTTAATCATTTTATTGGTCTGTCTTTTTCGAAAGGTCTTAAACTTAAATTAAATTTAAATTGGTGAAGTTACCCTTGGGATTTTATATTTAGAGGCTTACGCAGAAGTTTGAATTTTCCGAAATTAATTAGTTGAAGTTTTTTGTGGGGCGATTTCCCAGCTGAAGCCGGAAATACATGTCCGATTATTCCATCCGATAGTCTGATAGTCTGATCAGACTATCGGAAGGCCTTCGCGCCATACATTCGTTGAGAGAGTCCATGCACATCCGATCTGACTATCAGAATCGGAACCTGTTTTACTATCGATCTGATCGTCTGAAGACGCGCAAGTAAAATTTCACTAGACCCGCCTCTAGATTGTAGTATTTTAGTAGACAGTTCTGCAACGACTGAGACCACAAAACATCAGACACGAGAATCGGACTTGTATTTCGTTCATACGATCCGATAGTCTGATCACTCAATCGTAAAGCAAAATAGGACATGTGTTTCCTGCCTATTTACTACCTGTAGCGGGTTAAAACAGGGGTCTCTGAATAAATTGTGGGTGTTTCTTTTAAATCGACGTATCTTCGAAAGTTAAAAGTACCTATTTTGTAATTAAATTTTCTGTTTTTTACTGGTACAGATTTATTTATTTTATTTTATGTATACTTTACAAGATTCCCAACTGACAGGAACAAGTGACTTTGGCATCCCTAATAATTGGTGAATGTTATGGGTCTGAACAAAGTAGAGGGGAGAAGGAAATGGAACGGAGCAAAACTGAAACCATCTAATTTTTATATCTGGTCACCAAAAACTGCTAAAAACAACATTCTAAGATGTATTTTTATTTTGTTTTTTTATTTTTTATTTTGGCACAGTATTTTTAACATTTCAGAGTTATCCAGGAATCTTGGCCTCACTGAGTGGCTTACCCGTGCTGAGGCCTAAATTCCTAATTGCGATCTTTCAGCAGGGTGTGGATACTACTCGACCAATTTGGCCGAGTTGACTTCGCGTTTGCGTCCTACCCAGGCGTAGTGTGCTCAATTCCTCGGCTGGCTAAGTCCTCCATCACAACACAAGCAAAATTTTCCGTTTACTATGGTGGTAGTAGGAGTATTTCAAATATCGACAAGTTATTCGTAATCCGGGAATGTTTGTCTTACTTTAAAACATATTTGTGATTTAAACTTTTTTACAGTAATAATGTGGTATACAATAGTGAATGGCAGAAAAAGTCAGGGACGCCCGAGGAAGACATAAATAAAATACTTCTTTAGGGTGTAAAGATTATGTATGATCTGGATATAATGGTGGAAGGGATTCAGGGACGCTCGAAGAAGAAATGGTACGATCAAGTGAATCACGTGAATTGTTAAAAGAAAAAATTAATAATATTACCTTTTATATTCAAAAATTGAATTGAGAGATTTCTTACATATTAAACTTAATACCACTCAGTTTTGTAAGACTATGCAAAATACAAATTTATAAACAACTGAATAAATAAATCATTTCAAAAAACATATTTATGTACGGTAAGATTAGGCGTATGTGACAATGAGAAGGAAGTGAATGATAAGAAAAAGTTCAGGAAACCCTGGGAAGACATGGCACGATTAAATGAAAGAGATACAAAAATAAAACAAACTATTTAATGATATTACATTTACAATAAAATTATAACAACTTTAAAATCACAACCAGTTTTGCACCCAATAATCTAATTAATCTACATATCTTCGCAAGTCATCAAAACTTTTAAATAAATGTTTCTGTTTAGTAACCATTACGGGTTTCATGATTTCTTAAATGATATATGAATACTGCACAAGACTCCCAAGTGCCCGGAGCCTGTGCTATTATAGTTTCTTGTTTTATTTTTGCAAACGTTGTGAAGTTGAAGAGACTGGTAGGAGAAACAGAGAAAAGATAATGGTTGGGGAGTACTTGGCTATTATTATCTAGTCATTAAGCGTAGAAAATTAATAACAAAAATCTTCTCACCACATTTTACATTTTTGTATTTTTTTAATATTTTTGCTCCATCGATAGTGATACTTGGCTATGTAATCAGTAAAATTTGTAGATTAAGATATTATATTAACTGTAAGAAAAATAAAACTGAACATTTAAATATAATAAAATGAAAATATTTTAAAATGTTACATGCATGCACACAAACTTCAAATTCACAGTAGAGAACAATTTTAATCAAGGTATAGAGAAGAGAACATATTTATGGATTTATTGATTCATAGTGCGATAACTCACTCCTATGAAGAGGAGTGGAACAATTTCGCACATGTCGTACGTTGAGTGCTAAATGTAGCTTGCTTTAATTTACCCAACAAATGTGAAGTAACACGCATTAATCATAATTTTTTTGAACGTTGAAATTTGAAGCGTCCATTTCTGGATCCATATCAGCCATCGTCAATATATATATATATATATATATATTTTTTTTTTGATATGAAATCGAAAAGTGCATTAAAATTATTCGTAAATATTAACTAGACCTCACGATGAGTCGGCAAAAGGGTAAGAATATCCTTCCCGCGGTTAGAGGGTTAAGTAATGGTCAATTTTTTCTACAATATCATCTTTATTTTAATTCTTTGCCCTCTCTTATCGGGAGTTCGTTAGAATTTCAGCAATATTTACTTGTAGATAGTTTATGGACTGCAACTCTGAATAACTCTTACCTGTCACATACAATTCAAAGCCATGATGTTAATTTTCTCATTTATTATGTCTTCCGTCACCTCCTGCTTTATCCATTGAATATTACATTCACGCAAGACCAAGATTTTTAATTTTTCTATTTTAATGTTTAGTCACATTTTTCAATTTTTGGTCATACGAATTTAATTTGTTTTGATAAAATAGATATGTGTTTTTTTCCTATTCTAATTTGTAAAACTCTACGTTAGGTATTTATTCGATACAAAATAACACATTAATGTTTTGTACTTGTACGTGTTCCTTTTCAAATATTCATTTACAGTCCATGGCTCTCGGGTAAAATGGTACATGTTCGTAAAATTGTAATTTTCAGGAAATGAATACAAATCTAGGAGAAACAGAGAAAAGGTAATGGTTGGGGAGTACTTGAATATTATTATCTAGTCACCAAACATAGAAAATTAATAACAAAAATCTTCTAATCACATTTTACATTTTCGTATTTTTTTAATATTTTTGATCCATTGATAGTGATACTCAAAACTTTGTTTTTTTTTCTTAGGAAAAACGTTCCTACGTTATTGATTAATGTACTTCGAAAGAATCTTGGAAATGAAAATACCTTTTTATTTATGCATATAACAAGTGCAAAATCTTTCACCTGCATCATTTTACCCAAATATATGGCTTATGCTTATATTTGTAATATTAACAAGTGGATTTAGATAAAACTTCATTCATCCATGTGTTGCTGCGCTAGGTTAAACGTCAATATGGCCAGAGATTCAACTGACAAGTTATTTTGTTTATTATTCATTTTAGGAGTTGATTTGGGTAAAAAGATATATCATTAATTATTTGCACCTATTTGGTCACGGCATTATAGGTTAATTCAGATTCTATTGAAAAAATACAGCACAAATTTTAAAAACAAATAAATTATAAACATAATAATCCAATTGAAAATATAATCTACAATTGTCTTACAAAAAGTTGTCCGACAGAAGATTGGTATTTGATGTCATTCTTCTACTTAAAATCATTAAATTCTCTAATTGACAGCTCTGCATTATTGTAAATGTTTTCATTTACGTTCCTAATAGAGTTACACTGACTAAAATTATCTTTCGCTGCAATAATAATTGCAATACCAACTCCCCTATACCACGCATAAAAAGTTTATGTTAGGCACCGAAAGAACCTACAAAAAACATTTAACATGTTTAAAAATAATAATAAATGTTGTTTCCTATATCCTGATTATAAATTTAAGTTTTTTTGTTTTAAACCACTTTATTTTAAAATAAAGTGGTTAAAACAAAAAAACTTTTTCATTTTCAAAAAAATTAGTTACTTAATATATCAGTTTGTACCGTATTTACACTGTATAATGTTTAGTAATATATTTTTTTGGAAATTTTTGTTCTGTATTTAAGAAATAAATTTAATAACTTCTTTTTGACATACACGTATTCCGCTTAAAGAAATTAATACCGATATTAGCCTTTACTGAAATGAAGATAAAAAATTGCATTCGATCTGTAAAGTTAAGTCCATATGCACAAAATTTGAGATATACCATTATACCTCAGAGCCAAGGAAATTACCATTGAAGTAAGTATTTACCCAAGATTTTATCCCTTTTTCAGACAATTTCTCAGAGTTTTTTAAAAAGCACGCATGAGAAACTATAAATTTTCATCTTAGGTTTTTACTTTTTTCAGTAGGCAGTGTAATTAAATACACAATAGGTAGTACGTTCCAGTGGATCTGTTGGATTTATTCCTCGAATTTCGTTATTGGTTTACCATACTTTCAGTATGAAATATTCCCTAAATTGGTTTATGAACAAATTGCATGAGATAGTGATATAAAGCTGTTACCAACAGCGCGCAGAAGAAAATTTAATAATAGCTACTAAATGAATACGAAGAGAAATTCCAAATGTTACTGGGGAGATGTGACTAGTGAAGAAGGGGAAAAAATACATTTCGGTGTTGTGTGGAGTGATGATTTTTAAAACACTGATTTTTTACATCGAAACAGGTTCGCAGAATAGATCTTATGTTTTGGTATGGTGTTAAGTCCGATTGTAAAAAAAATATATTGATTACTAATAATTTAACATTGTATAAAATATCCACAAAAAATCATATTCATAATACATTTTGACGGCCTTAGTTATCGGCGGACAAAGCTCTCGACTAGCAATCCGTAGGTCGCGGGTTCGAATCCAGGCGTGCGCAACTAAATTTTATTTGATTAATTTGTGTTATTTCGTAGTTCATTCATTTAAAATAATGTAAACGTTCCGGAGTCAAAACTCGTATAAGTATTGTTTTTGTTTAAAACCACCATTAATTGCTTTAAATAGCTTTAGCCGTGTTTGGTGACCCGATCTGGATAGCCAGGTACTCTCTCATCTTCCTTTTCCTTATCTCTTTCCATACACCACTACCTTCAGCCTCACAACATACCCCAATGGGGAATGTCATTGTTTCTCTGACTCCAGACGATAGGGAGCAGATGGGACTCTTGAGTGGTGCGAAAAGTATATTAGATACAATAGTAGGACATATTTTTAGATAGTACAGTGTGACAATAACATGTTCTGCAATTCGCAATATTGATACAAAATAAATTTAAATAATAAATGTTTGCCTTGGTTTTGGTTTTTAAATGAGATATAAGTAAATGGCGGCAGTTCGCCTTATTAAAAACAATAATTTCTGTTATTTGTGCGTCTTGCCTAACTCTGATTCAAGACTGAGATTCTCTTTGATTTTAGTGTCATTTTCAAAAATGGAACTGGAAAATGGAATTTTCATAAAATAATATTTTTAACTGTTTCTTTTAATTATTTCTATTTCAAAATTGGAACTGATTTGTCAAGAAATCAATATCCCACGATCTTTCACGGACTTGAGCTAGTCAATATCTTTAATTATAATTATAAATAGTATAAAAAAAATTCATATCCATGTCTGTATGTTTGCGCGCTTAGTTCTGCTAAACTAAGCAACCAGTGGGTTTTCATTATCATTTAGAGAATGTCTTTCGGAAGGTTTATATATATGATCCATGCACATCATATTTTTAGAAACTTGAGAAAAGTCGATGTTTTATAATCAAGTCGTAAAAAAATATATTTGCGTATTTTATATTATATTATTTAAACGTTGGCTAAACTTTATGAGTAACCTAAATTATATATTGAAAAGGCCTACAGAATAGTCAGCGGTGGTAAATGTGTCACCTAGCAACGCCGGGTAAACATCACCTAGTAAATTGTAAAAAAGGATAAACTCAAGCGAAATAAATCTGTGAAATTTCAAAGCACGTTTTACGTTGAAATTGTTTCATTAAATATAAGTAAACAATTCACAAAGAGCTTTGAGATATCAGTTTAAATAACAAAGCCTTTAGATTATAAATACATTTATTTTATCGAAACCACCACTGCGAAAATGTCACTTATTTTAGGTTTGCGATAACTTAAGGGGACTCCACCGAAGAAAAATGTATTATCCTTGGAGGTAAGTCAATCGGATAATAGACAGAGTCGAGTTGGAATTGGCGCGGGAGAGCCGAGACGATTCATAAATATACACTCCCCCGAGAACTCTGAGGCGTGAGGCGAGGCGTGGCGAGGCAAGGAGAAGCGAGGCGTGGGGCGCGGAACATGGAGCGTGAGGAGCGGTGTCTCTCATATAATCCGCTTGAATTGGTCTCTAAGTAGGAGGCTTGCAGGCGTACTGCGTTGAAGGATGAAAAATATTTTTATTTATTTTTGATAGAATAAAACACCATGTAACCTCTAGGTTGCTAGTAGTTCACCGCACTAGCCCAAAACCTTCTAGTATGATCTAGGAGGTTTTGACTATCCACTATTTTATAGTATTTTGAACCTTCATAAATGCTCCTAGCTTGGCAAGGAAATACTATATCTTAATAGATTTCTAGCTTGACGTTTTGTCACTTGCAAGCATATTTATTTTATCTTTGAAAAGGTTCGTTGGAAATTACGTTTCCAAACATTATAATTCCGATTTTTCAAAAGTCAGATCTTGTTGAAACAATTTAATTAATTATATTTGCATATTTATTTTTCGGAATAAATTTATTGAGTAAAACATCAAATTGTAATATTTAATTATTGAAGACAATATTAGCGATTTCTAAATGAAAATCTGAAACAGAAAAATCAGAAAAGGATACGGTCACATCTAGGACTCGAACCCAGGACCCTTGTCTTTCCGGAGGAGAGCGGTGTGCCGGAAAGACAAGGGTCCGGAGTCCTAGATGTGACCGTATCCTTTTCTGATTTTTCTGTTTCAGATTTTCGTTTAGAAATCGCTAGTATTGTCTTCAATAATTAATTATATATGCATTCAAATAAAATTACATTTTCTGGTAAAATAGCAGTAATATTTATAAAAGAGTAATTTTACAAAAACAAATAAATTATTACAATAATAGTGTCAGGGCCCGTTCCCACTTCCGTTTTCAAATCGGAGGCGGGTCCCGTTTTAAAAACGGATGCCCTAGTGGCTGTAGTGGATGTATGGAGCTGTTCACACTTGTCCGACACGATTTGAAAACGGATCCGACATTTTTTGTCGGATGGCTCGCCTACGCAGCGCGTCCGTTTTCAAATCGTGTCGGAACACGCTCGCTCATAGTGTTGTATGGAGCTGTTCACACTTGTCGTCCAGTCGTTCCGGCAGAGTCCCCGCCAAACCCCGATCCCTCCCCGCCCGCTCCCAGTCGCAAGGAAGCAGGCACGCTGCGTGCTTGTATTTGGTTATTTTGTTAAGTAAATAAATCAAAACTACAATAATGGATAAGGAAATAAATCCCGAAAATTTAATACCACTGATCGAAGAAAGAGTATGGTAATATTTTATCTTCAACTAAATAAAAACAAAACACTTGGTGTACACAACTTTTGTACATCAAAATTTTTACTTTTATTTTTTTAAGTTTACTTTTTTTAAATTTTAAAGTTTTAATGAGATGCACGGAAGAGCGTATTAGTTTAATAAACACATAATAAAAAATATTTGAGTTGTTATTGTTTTCTTACTTTAAAATATCGATAGCCTTTCTTCAGGACAAATGCACTTTCTCAATTTTGTATTTTGATATGTTAAGCTCTCTGAAACTCATTCCAGTAGATGGTTAAAGGAAGTGATAGACATTCTCTTAAGCCATTAAGCGCCCTTGAGGTGATTTTTCATGGTGAAAACGGCGCTATATAAATAATCCATTCATTATTATTCTAAAATAATTAAAGAACTTTAGTTCATCACTTCTTAACTCACCAATTAACACTTGGAAAATTCCTACAGAAAATCATTCGGCTATGATTGGGTGTACCCAAAATTTTCTTTTCACTTTTTTCCTTCTTTTTAATAAGTACAACATGACAACAAGAGCTTCATCGTCGTCCATTGCGCACCATTAGTGAAGAATGAGCAAATAACATGTTTTTGTTGAATCGACAATTATTTTTTTTCGTAGAGTATGGTCCGTTTTTAAAACGGTAGTGTGAACAGGGCCATTGGCCATCCGTTTTTAAAACGGGACCCGCCTCCGATTTGAAAACGGAAGTGGGAACGGGCCCTCAGCCGGCGCACTGCGGGCGCTCGTCATATTACCGTGGCATAAAGGGTCGATAAAAAAGTAATAATTAATTAATAAAATTATAAGCATACATGCTCGACCCGTCTTTGCTTTTCCAAGCTGAAACCAAAGCTAAGAAATATAATATAGGCAATAAAATAATCAATTAAAAAAAAACACCAATTACCTTCATAAAAACCACGTAATTTTTAACTTTATATAATTTTAAGCCACGAGATTGAAAAATTGATTGAAAAATCTTCCGAGATTGAAAAATTATTATTTATTTTATGCCGGTCTCTCTAACCTTTGTTTCAATAAAAAACTACTCTATTATTGTTTTCCATCAATATTTAAAAATACAATAACGCACCCGCCGTTTCACTGATAAAGACCTCACCGTTAGTTATAAGTGAATGAATACCACAATTGCCAGGTTGGTGCATACTACATCTAATACCGTTTAGGATACCACAATTTCTTTTGGCGTTTTATACCATAATCAATGCTATAACCAATCTATATCATACTAAATGACACAACGGATGCTACATACAATACTATAACCATTCACAATCGTTATCATTTTCTATGCCATAATACGGACGCAGCATAATTGATCTAACTTTCTTATTTAAAATACTAAATTTAACTGTTCCAAACTTCAGCAACTTATAAACTTAAACATACCCACTAGAACAACAAGGCACAATACTATATTACACCGCAGTGTGCAGAAGCGCAACTACATTACATTTTCAGGGTGAAATTCCTAAAACCAAATAAAAACTGCATTACAAATTATATATATATGATATTGATATGCTTAATGTTGACTTGGAGAATTTTATGGATCTTTTTAAAAACCAATTCCAACTCTATTCAATCTTTGGTTGTCTCTTATTAACTATTGTCTATTGTCTCTTGTTAATCTATCTGATCACTGTATCTTTTATAAAAAATGTTTCTTGTATTTTTAGTAAAAAATAGAGTAATCAATACCATGGCTAATACGGGGACCAAATTTTTATATTTAGAGTTTATAGCATGCCTTGGAACTCAGAACTATAAAACCACATAATCATCTTCTGATATATTCTGTAATTACAATATTTTATCATTGTAATCAAAAAGATTTAATATTTTATTAAATTTAATGGCTTTGAGCTCTACCGTCTAACAGCGCTTCAAACTTATAGTGGCTTAACCTTATTTTCAATTGTGAAGAAATTTCTAAGGTAGGATGGTAATACGATCTGGAAAGAAGTAAAATAACAGAAAAGGAGGAAAAATATAAATGACTTTTCCTAGTTTGCTTAGCCATCAATTTTATCTTCTCATCTTTCAGAAATGGATAATTTAATTAAAGGCTACAATCTTATTTTAATTTGCACTTCGGACGCAAACCATATTTCATTCATTTCGCATAAAAAATACGTAATTCAATATTAACATTTGTAAGTGACGATCTGAAAATTTTAAATTCAATTTATTTTATTACGGATATCGGATTAACGTATCGTAAATGAATCGAAGAGGACAGACATTGGGTGTTAATTTGCTTATTACAAGGGTGCGGCGTAGGTAAGGTTAAACTAGTCTGAAACTGGGCTTAAGGCGAAGCTTAATGCTAAATCACTATTTTGATTACGAATTGGTGTACATTATGAATACCAAAAAATATGCTTTAGATAAATTGAAGGTTTTCCTATCGTTTCGATTGAGTAGAATACAAATAAAAAATAAATTACTCAATAAAAAATACAAATGTAAGCTACTAAAAAATATATTTTTGCAATATAAATGTATGAACGCGTAAAGGAAAAAACTTAAAAAATACAGTTTTATAGCTAAGATTATCTGTGACAGTTTCACTTGATTAAATTTTTTGCTTTCTTGTAAAATTATTTACAAAATAAATAAAAACCAGCTGTGTTCTTGAAACCGAACGTTTCTAGACTCCGTTTGTCAAGCGATTTTAATGCCTATTACCTACGATATAAGGTATACCAAGAATAAACACATTTTTGGCTTGTAGCTTCCTCTTAAGGCCGGATTGACTATACCAATGCTGAAATTTTTAAGCCAACAAATATATTTAAGGCGATGCCATACGTAGTTATGCAAAATCATGTGTTTTTGGTTTGAAAATTTGGTCACCTAGAAATGTTTCAGATGGTTTAATTAAATACTGCGAGTAGAATACATCTTGGCCTTTGAAATAATCGAGTATTTTTTAGATAAGTCTTTTTATAAGCCCAGAAAAAAATAATGTCATGGCCTATGAAAACTGCTTTAAAGTTCAAAATCTCCTACTTTCGAACCCATTTTCGGTTATGATTTTATTGTATAGTGTGGAAAATAAAGTTTTTTATCAAATGATCGAAATAAAAATAAATATTTTTGCCTGAACATCCACAAAATAAAATAAAAGGCTCTTTTTGGCCATGTTTTTTTCTTGCATAAATCAAATAGGCGGATGGTGTTAGGCGGGAATTTAAACCTTATCGCCATCTACGTAAGGGTTGTTTTCAAATTTAAAATATTACACGACGTAGTGCATCGCCTAAAGTGCTAAATTCGCTCAGGGCCTGTATCATCTTTGGGAATACTGTGTCGAGGGTATTTTCATAGAAAGGAAAGGGGAAAGTGTGTTCACCAGTATGAAATAAAAATAATCGCACGGTAAAAACATATTACATGTAGATAGGGACTTAAGCTGCTGCCACACGCAAAGCTCACATCAACAGATAATATAAAGCACAATAGCGCTCGCCATACAATCCCATACAGACCCGACACACGTAAAAAGATAACGCGCTATAAGTGTGGTTCTGAACTTCGCTAACCGAATTTATTTTACGTAACCGCTCCGGACGCGATATTTGAAAAGTTATGCGTCCCCCTCTCCGCCGTAAAAAGGAGAGGGGGTCATTTTAATTACGGAGCTACCAACTAAGTTCCGTGTTCCCTTTGACAGCCATGACATAAGCAGCCTAATAATGCATTTCTTATTTATTATGTTAGCTCATATCGTCATGTGTGCTAGTAAATTTAGAAACATAAAAAAAAACTTTATTTGGCAAACATACTTAACATTATATTTAAAATATAAATATAATCAATATTTGAATTTGAAGTAAACAAATTTTCGCCCTTTCAAAATTAATCATATTTTTAATCTCAGTATGTTTATATGGTAATATCATTCGGTTTTTTGATAAAGTTGGACGGCCTGATACCTACATAGAGAAGCTTCTAGTTTGTTCGTTTGTTGATTGTTTTCAATTGTTTTCCTGGGTAATCTGGTTTGCTCTCGTCAGCTCTCGTGCTCTCTTCTCGTTCCCTGCCCTGGGGTTGGTCCTTGCCGCCTTTGCCTTCGACATTTTTGGAAATCGACGTAAGGTTATTTTACAATAATTTATTATATGTCGCTTTCGTCGATCGGCGTGCGAACTGCGAATTTCCTGATTCGACGGAGAGGTTATGTCAGGTTATGTGAAAATGCGCTATTTACGCGCAGATTGTTTAAAATCTAAAAAGTTTATAAATAGCATTTATAATTATATAGTTGGCGGCATCATCATCTGAGGATGAGCTGTCCAACAGATCCAGCAATAGGCGACAAGTATCATCCATTTCGAAAACGTGCTCAAGCTGTCAGTAAGTAAAGTTGTCACTTTGACAGATGAAATTATGTTCCTCGGCCGCTCTCGAATTCAACTGACACCCTCTCCTACCATATGAAGAAATATTTGATAGCGTCGTGTGTCGGTAGAAAAGATGATACGCTGTACATTAACTTTTGATGTGAGCTTTGCGTGTGGCAGCAGCTTTAATCTTAAGTCTGGATTGGAAAATTGTTTTTAAAGAAACAAATTTTATTACTGAAGACAATATAAGGGATTCTTAAACGAAAATTTGAAACAGAAAAATCAGAAAAAATATGGTCACATCTAGGACTTGAACCAAGGACCCTCGTCTTGCCGGGACGCCACTTGTTAAAATATATTTTAGGTTATCAACAGTTACCTACCAGGCAAATATGTTCCTGCATATTATTTGCTTGTACAAAATATTAAAAAAATAATAATGACAGTATAAGCACATTCTAGCATCACGTGCATTGTACATATAGTTTTGTATTAGTGATCGACGAACTGGTGGATGCAATCTGTTAGCCATAAATTGATAACAGTTTGTAACTAATTTTTGTTTGTAACTAGTCTATAGCTTGTAATAAGATAGATCATCGTAGAAATGTATAATAAAATTGTACAGCTCCCTTGAGGTTATTTTGCACAAAAACGGTGCTATACAAATCATTGCATACATCTATAATTTTCGTTCATCATGTTCTCAAATAATAATAATATCTTATCTATAGCGCCGTTCTGCTGAGAAAAACGCCTCAAGGGAGCAAAACCTCATTGGTATTCAATCCGCAATCAATGCAATCCGCAATCTCAAAGGTACCAATAATCCATTATCATGCCAATGTGTGATTTAGAATTACAACTACCTATGTTTGTTTGACGCTCTAAATATCCTAATGATTGACAAATTAGACTCCCGCTACAAGGAACCAACCACAAGGTGTTTGCAAATTGATGCGGCGGGGAGGGAGATGTAAAGTTGGAACAGCAATTTCGGATTCGCGGTCTCGATAAAGAGAAAACTAGACGTCGCCTTAATGAGTAAAATTTCCAGACTTTGTCTTTTCCCGAGCAAAGAGATACCCGTGAAATGCAACGATGAAGATTTAATTATATAAGATATCCTGGGTGAGCAAATTTATATGACACTGCTCTATGTTACCGATCTTAATTAAAATATTATATAGTACGAGTCTGTATCATTATTAGAATTTTAATACATGTGCGTTACCCATCTCACTTGAAATGTCTGCTCGAGTTGTAGGGGCTTGTTTATGTTCTTGGTGATGACACATAACGCTATACACATCAAAGCGTTTTTGGGTGTGGCCTATATCTCTATATCGCTCACCATACAATCCAATACCGACCTGTCACCTATAAGTGTGGGCGTGGCGATAGTGATATGCTGCGATCTACTAATCAATTCAGATCAATTTAGGGAGCCACCGTGATCACGCATCTGTCAGCTGTCAAGGTGACAAATCCAGTACAAATAAATGATATTCCGCGGCAGCTCTCCAATCGATCTGACCACCTCCCCCGCCATAGGGAGAGGAAGAAGTGTAGTGTGACTTCTCAACATATAAATTATTAGCAAAATTCATTTTAAATGGTCACCGTACATGTTTACGACTTTATTGAAATAGGTTTCTTCAGCTTAGTAGGTACCCATTTTTCATGCAACAATATTGTTTTTTAAATATACATATTACTATGTAAAATTATTAACTCCGATACAGACTAGTCCTTACTGAGGTAAATGATTATAATAAAAACAGTGTATCACATGTAAAGAAACATTACACAAATAAATAAAATTATTCTGTACAGGTCACGCCCAAAAAAACTTTGATGCTTATAGCGTGGTCTGCCACTAGCATTATGGACTCAACATTGTCTATAGCTTACCAGCATACCATTAAATACCATTAATATCTATAATATGCTGCATGGTGGAAATATGTTTATGTAATAATTGCAGTATGTATTGTAAGTTTGAAGCCCTTTTTAAAAAATGGATTTAACCGATGGTAACATTAAATCTGGAGCAAACTGAGAAAAATCTATACCTAATCAAAATGACATCGGAATATTTTTAATCTCGGGCAATCTCATGTAAGCAATCTCTTTTGCCTTGTTCAACAGACCATTTTTCTTTTGAATCTTATAAATAATGAGTTTTATGTTTAGTGTAAAGTCTGCCTAAATGTCATAAAAATAAGTAGTTAGCTGTTTTTTTGTAAAAAAAATATGTTGTTGGAGTGTAAAATTTACCATACTAAACATTAACTGTGTAGGTATGTTAACTCTGCATATTCGTCACAACATCAAAATGTCAGTGGACAATAATGACAGAAGGGGTTTGACGCATCACTATTTAGATTTATCACCCTCGTGCAGTCACCATAGTACAACCTTCTGCCGACTGTATAATATGGTTCAACCACTGAAGAGGTAATCCGGTAGAAGCGTGTTGAAGACTCATCCGTGTGATAAAGTAAGCTCAATTTTCCCTTTTTTTACTTTCAGTGAAATTCATTAAATACGTTCATATCAGCGATTGATGTTCGGTTTTCGATTTGTACATTCGATTTAAATAATATCATTCAGTAAAATATTAATTTTAATATTAAATTAGCTTTGATCCCAAAAAATATAAATATTTAAAGAAGAGTATATCAGATAACGCATTAAATAAACTGCCAGTAAGCCATAGGATATTTAGGTAAATAAATAGGATTTAAAAATAAAAAAATTTTGAGGACCCCAGTAACCAAGGTAAACAACAATATTTGACATTCATTTGAAAAAAATAAAAATATATTTTAATGGTATATTTTTATGTTGATAACGTTTTTCTGGAATATAATATATCATAGATTCGTAATGTTGAAAGGTAGTTGAATTGGAAATTATAGATTTGTTATGTCGAAAGGTAGTTTGATTAGAATATTTAATTAAGTCACATTGAAAATTATTTATTGATTTGGTTACTGGAATGTAGTAGTAAAGATACAATCATCTCCAAGTTGTTTTGCAAAATGACAATGTCATTTGCAACCAACTTAGATGAACAGGGGATTATTATGTCATCTGTACAGATGAACATGGATAGTCTAAGACCCCAAAAAACAAAAGCAGGTATTCCTAGACAGCGTATGAAATGGACGAACGATGTCAATATGTTCATTGTTCGTTCATATTTTTATGTAACCAAAGTAGAAACAGATATGTTGTTATACAGGAAAAAATTACATTTACTTTTCTCACAAAATTATCCGATTGCCCAAGTAAGCGAACAAAGATTAGCAGACCAAAAGCGAGCTATTTTCAAAAATAATTTAATTTCTGTAGTCACATTAGAACAGATTAAAAGAGAAGTAGCAGATAGATTGCAAAGAGGAAATAATTTAGAACAAATTAACACAAGTAATGTCATATCAGATGCATTGAATGTAAATAGTTTGGATAATATTCTAGTCGAAATGTCCAATGATATTACAGTAGATTCAAATAACTTAGACGTTATTTATAATCTTAGGGAAATCAACATTGCAAATTTAAACTTTGTTGATGAAAATATAGTAGAATTAGCTAACTTACTTCATAATAATATAAACAGATATATAGATGTAGAGCCAACAGTTAGACCAAAATTACCGAAATTGCATACGTCAAAGAAATTATCTAAATTAATTTTTGAATTAAATAACATAATTTTACCAAAAATCATATTTGACGAAATTAGTTTTTTAGATCTTCATACAATAGTATACGCTAGTGCGATTACTGTTTGTAATAAGTTAGGAATTAAATTATCATCCTCTGACGATAGATCGTATAGTTATAGTAAACCAGAATGGCAGATCAGATTAGAAAATGATGTAGTATTTTTAAGAAGTAACATAGCTAGAGTAATAGAATATAAAATTGGAAATAGAAGTAGGAAAATTTTGAGACATGTAGATGAAATTGGTAGAAAATTTGGTTATAACATTGATAGTCATAATAATGAAAATATAATCAATGATTTATTGGATTTATTAAAACAAAAATTAGGGGTAAAAGCTAGTAGATTAAAAAGATATAATTATACGTATAATAAAAAAAAAATAATAGATTATTCCAGAAAAATGAAAAAATATTTTATTCCAAACTTGACGATAAACAAAATATTATTTCGAATAATAATATTCCATTGCCATCTGAATCAGATATGCGCGATTTTTGGACTAAAATTTGGAGTAAAGATATAAAACATAACGAGTCAACTCCCTGGATAGAAAATGAAGAACTCAATTTTTCAGGTATTGAACAAATGAGTTTTTCTAATATATCGGTTGAATTGTTAACCAAAATTATTAAAAATACTCATAATTGGAAAGCCACGGGTTGCGATTGGATACATAATTTTTGGTACAAACGTCTGACTAATTTACATCCTCTTTTGGCAAAAAATCTTTCAAAATTTGTCAGTCAACCTCAAAATTTTCCAAATTTTCTAACTAAGGGCATTACTTATATGTTACCCAAAAGCGAAAATATTAATAATCCCTCTCAGTACAGACCCATTACATGTTTACCGACAATATACAAAATTTTGACCTCTTGTTTAACAGATTTAATATATACTCATTAAGATGAAAAAAATATTTTATCTGAACAACAAAAAGGTTGTCGCAGAAAACATATGGGATGTAAAGAACAATTAGTTATTGATTCTGTAATTCTAAAACAGATTCAAACTCGAAAACGTAATTTACATACTTGCTATATAGACTACCAAAAGGCTTTCGATAGTGTCCCGCACTCGTGGCTGATCAAAATATTAAATATATATAAAATTAACCCCATTATTATTAACTTTTTGGAAAATATTATGTCCTTTTGGAATACCAATTTACTTATCAATTTAAAAGGTAAGAAAATAGTAATACCGGGCATTTCAATTAAAAGAGGAATTTTTCAAGGAGACTCATTGAGTCCTCTTTGGTTTTGCTTAGCATTGAATCCTCTATCTAAAATGTTAATTAAAAGCAAGTTTGGAATAAAAGTTAAGGGTAATACAGGGGAGAGTAGTACAATTTCGCATTTATTATTTATGGATGACATAAAATTATTTTCGAATTCTGAACAAAATTTAGAGAAAATGATTGAGGTAGTTAAAAACTTTTCAGATGATATCAAAATGACTTTTGGTTTAGATAAATGTAGAACGATTCATATAGAGAAAGGCAAAATTGTAGATGGGGACGAGAGTATATTTAGAAATTTTCAAATTACTAGTATGAAAAGGGATGAGGTTTATAAATATTTAGGATACCCACAATCAAATAGATTAGACCATACTAGTATTAAAAATGATATTAGGATTAAATTTCAAACTAGGATCAGGAAAATTTTAAAATGCAATCTATCTGCTAAAAATTTAGTAAAAGCAATAAATACTTGGGCAATACCTCTATTAACGTACTCATTTGGCATAATTAAATGGTCTAATACAGATTTAGATAACTTAGAAAGATTAATTAGAACTACGCTAACAAAGTTTAATTGCCATCATCCAAATTCAGCTATAGAACGAGTTAATTTACCTAGAAATTTAGGAGGTAGAGGTATAGTCAAAATAACTTCTTTAAAACATAATCAGGTAAAAATGCTAAGAAATTTTTTCCATAGGAAAGCTCATAGCTCAGAAATGCACAAAATAATTTGCAAGGCAGATAGAAATATTACACCTTTAAATTTATACGATGAGAATGCCAACATTTTTATAAATCCCAACCAGGAATTATTAGATTCCTGGTCAAATAAAATTTTACACGCAAAACACTTCAATTATCTCAACCAAACATATGTTGACAAATTTTCGTCAAACAAATGGTTGAGTATTGGAGAGTTGAGCGCAGAAATAGAAGGATTTATGCTTGCCATTCAGGATAGAGTCATTAATACTAAAAATTATATAAAGCATATAATCAAAGATACAAATCAAATTGATGATTTGTGTAGAAAATATTTGGCTTTTCCGGAAACTATAGAACATATTATATCTGGATGTTCTATATTAGCACCGTCCGAGTATACATTTAGGCACAATCAAGTTTTAAAAATAATTCACCAAAATTTGGTAATTAAACATAATTTGATTGACTGCCGTAATATAGTACCATACTATGAATACGAACCAAATTCATTTTTAGAAAACGAATTTTATAAAATATATTATGATAAAACTATACTAACAGACCGAACGATTAGTCATAATAGACCCGATATAGTTTTACATGACAAAATTAAAAAAATAACTTATATCATTGATGTCGCTATTCCAAATTCCTGTAACATTCAAAAATCTGTTAATGAAAAAATTAGAAAATACACAGATTTAGGAAACGAAATAAAAAGAATTTGGCATTCTCAGACTATAAAAATATTACCATTCGTTATTTCGGCTACTGGCATTATACCTAGCTCTCTCATTAAAAATTTAGGCGTATTAGATCTATCGAAAAATTTATATATAAAGATGCAAAAGTCGGTCATTTTGAATACATGTAGGATAACGAAAGATTTTTTAAATATTTATGTTGAGGGATCAGTAGGATTTATAGGCCCTGTTAGAAGTACTACCGAGCCGAACCCTCTGATATGAAAATATCTGGAGTCGGTGAATTTTTTTTCCCATTTGATCTCTGGTGAGTTGACGTGTTGTTGTTCTTGTATTGTTTTGTATTTATTTTACTTATATAATGCACTTGCATAGTGTTGATTGACTAGCTGATCATTTGTGGAAAAGTGAGTGGAACGGTTTAGTTTTTCCTATGGGGAAGATTTAACCCGGACAACAAAATCGGAAGCATAAAAATTAAAAATTGTCGAAATTGCCTGAGTGGATATAATGAAATTCTTAAATGGATAAATTGATTAAATTGACCATTTTTTTTATTTTTTATTTATTTATTTATCTATCAATATAATTTTTTTTTACGTTTATTTATCGACATCTGTCTCACTAGGGTACACCTGTGTCGAGACAGACGTATACAGATACTTAAAGAATATTTACATGCATAACAAAATCAAAATACAAATTACAAAGTTGTATACACTTTAAACTATGGAGTCAATAGATAGATAATAGAAAGAGTAGGTACAGGTACGACAATATTATAAATATATTTAAAAAATAAATGCATTTAGTTGAAGGTCGTAGTTAAAAAGGGGTTTTTATAAAATTATTGATTCAAATATTTTATATTTTGTATTTGAATTGTTGTTATTGTTTACGTAATTTGGTTTACAGATGTTTGCGATAGTGGGACGCCCAATACTTGTTATCCATTTCTTTATTTCATGTTTGAATTTGGTTATTGACTCTGTTTGTCTAATCGTGGCTGGTAGTGTATTATATAGATTGCAAGCTGTGTACGTAAAATGTCTTTGCCCAAAGGTGGTTCTAGCAAAAGGAGTTTGAAGAAGTTCTTTATTTTTGGCTCGGGTATTGTGTATCGTTTGAGTTGGTTTGTATAGTGTTTTGCTGTTTTGGTGTAAATTAATTAAGATGGATCTTGCAAAGAGTATAAGTAATTATAAGTAAGAGTATCTTGCAAAGAGTATAGTTATGTCGCTTAGAAGTCAAAAGGTCTTATGTAAGTTAGTTACCTCCAGCGTATCCTGAATATACCTCACACGATGAACCCGGCACCCGTGTTATATCACCAAACTTAGCGAACCACTATGGCAGACGTGCTGGTTATCCAATAAATGGTTCCCGGGGTCGCGGTACCCAAGCCTGCCTTCCAGATTGTAAATAAATACGAACATATTTTTCAGTTTCATTACATTTTCCAGCTAAATAAGCGTTTTTCACAAAAAAATAAGTCATATGATGCTTTCCTGTAAATAAATACAGTTTTATATTTATTGAAAGAGAAAGATTGTGATATTTTAAATGGAATTTGCCACGTGTTTTTTCACAGAAAAAAAATCAATGCTTGCAGTGACGAAACGAGAAGCTGGAATAATATTAAAATAAATTATTTTCTTCCAACTAATTTCATTTAATTTTAGTAGGCTACGAGGATTTCTTAAGGTTTCAAAATACTACAAAATAGAGGCGAAGTGCGGTAAGCTTCTCGTACTTACTACTAGCAAATCCTCCGTGGATTCCCTGGCGTTCCAAGGGTTGAAATCGAAATGAATGTATCGCTCTTCTAGTGATTGTTTTTTCAGTGGGTTGGTACAATGCATCTAATGTGAATGAATGGCATAATAAAGCACGCGAAATGTTTTCTGTTCACACTATTTTCACTTGATTGCATTGAAATATGCAATGAATATTGAATTATGTAATTAAGCCCTTGGGAAATTAAGCAACATTGCGAATTATTATTTTTGGAGAGAGTTTATATTTTAATTGTATATTATCGGCTTATCACCAGGATTCGATTGCAAATCCTCTGCCACCAGAACGGACCTTACGGATCCGTTAAAATTGAATTAATTATTTGAAACAAACAATTAACGTACAAAAAATTAAAAATCAATAACTTTAAGGCCCTTCGTACACGGAGATACTTACAAGCTAAGTGAATGTGAAGCAACTACACGAAGACTACCAATATGATCCTATTTAGACTCTAGCGACGAAGACAATATTATTGTTCTTCTTTATATTTACAAGCACAAAAACGATTTGAAAGAAGATTTTGGGTTCAGCCATTCAACTAAATAAATGTTAATTTTAGGACATTCGTGGCCGCCAAGGAACTGCGTGAGAATGATGTCAAATTCATCATTCTTTTTAACCTCAATCCACGCCTTCTCCACTAAATCCTTTCTAACGTATTCCAGTAAATTTGAGTTTTATAAACATGGATTTTTTTCTAACTCCAGAACAATTTTAACAATCAAATCATGTTCTGAAGTCATTTCTGTCAAACGAATAGCTGATTATAATGCAACTCAGTGCTACAAGCAGTGTCAGTAGCAGGCAACTGACGTCAAACCTGAGTAAGTATCTCCATGTATGAATGAATCAGATCAGTAACTAATTCACCGAACTAATAGCACAAATAACACTTGCTACAAGCTGCGGCAGAGCGTGAAATACACCAAAATTAAAAGGTTTTCGGAACACGGCGCCGAAATATGATGCGATAGTTGAAAATCAATCATCCGCCGCTAATTTATTAAATGCAATACGCTCCGGGCCGCCCCATGACGTAAGCCGTAAGCTGGCGCCCAAATCCGAATCTGTTAACTCAAACCAACTGAACTATTAAATATATGGATTAAATATTAACGGGATTTACTAACAATACATTAGATAATGTTCTAAATTATTCGGTAAATATTATTTGATGAATTGAGTCTAGCTGATCAGAATTAGGAATTATAATGGCTCAAATTTGACACAAAACTGGACACAGATCAGGAGCTTTTGTTCAACGGACGTCTTATTATATAAAAAAAATACAATAGTAGTAGTCGAAATGATATGAGGATATGCTCTATTAAAAGAAAGTAATGAAAATCAAAGTCTGATATAATGAAATATATTTTTATCATTTAATGGTTGAAGTTATATAAAAGGACTCAATATTTATTTCATTTCAATCTCAAGAGTGGTCAGAAACTCGAAGATAATTGCTGAGAGTTAAGTTAAAAGATATCACCACTTTATTAAATTTAAGTCGAATAATTAATGAATTTATAGGGCGTCAGTTTGTTTAAACATAATAAACAAGTAATTATTTAAATATGCCATATGATAAATAAAAAAATTATAAGAAAAAATACTAAATAATTTAATTGATTCTTAACGAGTCGAAACCAAAACTTCCTAGATCACAAGGCCGGGACACTGAATCAAATCAGCCTCCTAACTTGTATGACAATATAAAAAAAAATTGTTTTTAAATAACTAAATCATTTAAAAAATATAAATTGAAAATAAAATTAAAACGATTTTTTTTTTAAAACCCACGTGCTGTCACCTAGTTGTGTGCGTACGCATCGATACGATTGCCCAGATCTTCGAATCCATATTACTGTTAACATTTTACTTTTTAACTTGATACCTTTTCTCCATTTCCTTGATATCTTGGTGAAACCTCTCACCTTGCTTCTCACTAACTGCACCAAGATTTTAAATCTCGGATCAGGTCATTTAATTCAGCTTGAGAAAATTGTTGAGGTCCACTGGAGTCGCCTACTTGAAACTCGTCAGTAGAACTTTCTTCTGATTCACTTTCTGATGATGGCAAATCGTCCAGGCTTTGGAGTTCTTGTGGTGTAGGAATGCCAGGTCTGTGAGGGACTGGGCGGAGTGCCAAATCTATGTTTGGGTAGCGAATTTGTTTTTTATTTTTGGTATTATACCCTTGCACATTGCACGAACAAAAGTAGCAGTCATCGCTGTGGTTTCGAGGCTTTCTCCCAATATATATGATTCAAAGCTGACTAATTTTATCGTCATGAGTTACTAAATGTTTTGTTTCGGTCTATAAAACTTAATATTATCTTATAATAAGTTTTAAATAATGAAAAATATATATTTCCGCAATAAACCCCGTTTTGCGACTTAAGATAGGCAATCCCACAGTATTTTGCGTTTTGCGGAAAAACCTTACGTGATGGAATTTTTTTGATAATTTTCCCGAATTCAGCAACCAAAAATACATGGGAATTACCTCTTATTTCAAAGAAAAAAAAAATGTTGCAGACCTGTGTAATTCATCACATCTTTAAGAAGTTATATAAAGTCATGGAAAGTGATGAAACAAAAACTTTATTAAGTGGGTTAAGTAGGTTAGGTTAGGTTAAATTTTTTTTTTCATCGCTTTTAATGACTTTATATCACTTTTTAAAATTGTGTTGAATTGTCACTGTGTTGAGTTATCATGGAACCCGTTGCCACACATTTAGAAGATTGAGTTGGCGTTGCTTTGCGTTGTTTTTATCCTAGTATATCTGCTACAGTACAATATAGACATCATGCCTCTGTTCTGAATTATTTTCATTTTTAAGTTGTGTTTTATTGCTCAGAAAAATTACGCTTGTGTAGTAATTCGAGTAGAATGATACATTGGCAGACCAATGTCCTTGTTTTGAAGTCTAATTATCCCTTCATCCTACTTAAGAAGTTATTTTTTAGTTAACATTTGAAAGTTAGTGTTAAGTTTTAATTTGTTGTCTATTTTAATGATGAAGTATTTAATTTATTCAATTTCTTCATTATTTTCACTTTTTTTTTTTCATAGTGAATACCTCACAAGAGTCCCAACTGCTCCCGTCTGGAGCCAGTGAGACTATGGCATCCCCAATTGGGGGATGTTGTGAGGCTGATGGTAAGTGGGGAAGGGAAAGAGGAAGGTGGGGAAGTACCTGGCTATTCAGATCTAGTCACTAAACACGGCTAAAGCCATTTGGAGCAACGTTTCAATTCTGAATGGTGGTCTTACACCAGGGCGATACTGGTAGTATCTTCCACTCTGGAACGTGCCGCAAATATACTATATATTATTTTAATTAATTAATTGTGAAATAACACAAATTAATCAAATAAAATTTAGTTGCGCACGCCGGGTTCGAACCCGCGACCTTCGGAATGGCAGTCCAATGCGTTACCACTGGACTATGCCGGCCGACTGTAGGTAACTGTAATGTACTTGGAATTCTAGAGCGTTTTGTATTTCGTCATTCTGTAAATTTGTTTATTACGTTTCGGTTCCGGATGGATGACGGATGGAAGGATGCTGGCCGTTAATGGTTCATTAAATATTCTTTTTTCAAATGTTGAACCATTAACAAACAAATCGTAAATACCTACTTATTTGATTAATAAACAAATCGTTTATTAATCAAATAAGTAGGTATTTAGGTATTTACTTATAAATCTAATGATTTCAGAGTAAAATTTGGTTTCAAAAATGGAAAGTATTTGACAAAACGGTTCTACCGGTAAATACTCGTATACAGGACACTGAAAACAGAACAAATAAACAATAGTAAAGTCAGATATGATTCAAGATTTTCATAGTCAAAAGTATTAAAGTGATTTATTTTTGGGGTATTAGGCCATGTTGCTCTTCTTTGTTTTTTAGACAGCATTCAATCACCCATCATCAGGGCAAAATGTGTAGATTGTGGTAGAGTGTGAGTTTATGCATATGGACGTGATACCGTGTTGCAGGAGATAATCCGCTGTACTAATTAGATATAAAATTTGATTTTGGCGTTTAGTTTTGGTGTAGCTGTAAAGTACCGGATACCAACTATTAAAGGTAAATTTTGGATAGGGCCTGACATGCTTATTACGAATAATTTTTAGAAAAAAACTTTATATTCGCCTTAATTACTATAAGAGAAAACTTTTTGCATTTCGGGCGGCGGAAAATTATACATTTTGATTTTCAATTGCGTAAAACCAAAATTCACTTCGCGAATCGATGTGGCGACAACGCGCCGCCATTAGGAACGCACTGTTTGTTGGTATCAATGATGCATTAACAAGAGCTAAATACGACCGTTGCTATCTTCGTGGGATACCGAGGTTTGTCTAACATGGTTTGTGATACAAAAGAAAGTGCCCCTTAATAACGCCTGCTCGCGTCAAGGCAAGAAAAAAATCCCAGTTTTCAAGTAGTTTACCGGCTACGCTAGGTTTGTGTAACATGGTTTGTGATACAAATCCATTTGTATTCCACGAAGTTAGCCGTAGTCGTATCTACGCAATGTATCAGGGATACCAACATAACAGTGACGTACCTAATGGCAGCTGATTGCCGCCGCATCGATTCGCGAAGTGAATTTTGGTTAACGCAATTGAAAATTAAAATTCATAATTTTCCTCCGCCCGAAATGCAAAAAGTTTTCTTTTATAGTAATTAAGGCGAATATAAAGTTTTTTTCTAAAAAATATTCGTAATAAGCGTGTCAGGCCCTATCCAAAAATTACCCTATTAAATTCAACCCCGTCGTCTCCATTAATATTAAGCTAATATTTGGTATTTGATAGTCATAATAAAAAAATAAAATAATTTCTTTATTTTTATATTAATCTTATTTATTATTTTATATGAATCATGGCAGCCAGCGCATTACATCCACTACCCTATTCAACTGACATAAACAATAGGAATTATTATTATTATGACTAAGCATGTCTTGTATCATCTCTGATCAGATTTATTAAATCATATTAAATAGGTAATTTGGATGAGACATTTATTCATACAGTTATTTGAAACCCGAGAAAGGGTAAATATACCTACAATGGAATACAGACAAATAAGTGAAAAGCGAAATAATACATTAAAAATTAATACAAATTATTGATAACATCGATCAATACTGGGAACACATCAGATATTATACAAAATAAAATTAAGCAGAAAATTATCTTACGTAAGGAAAGTATCAATGTGATCGTTCTTAACGATTGATGCTTGCAAAAAGACGTAGCGGAAAAATGAGTTAAGTAATTGGGATCGAGTTAACAGTAATAAAAGCTACGGAAATTAAGAAGAAAAAAACCTGTAGGCTTAAAAAGAAGGAAAATAAAATTTTAGACTTCATTTCTTGCTTAGGATGACGGCTTCCGTGGTCGAGGGGTAAGGCTCTCGACTAGCACGCCGAATGTCGCGTGTTAAAATCCCGGCGTGCGAAAGTAAATTTTACTAGATTAAATTGTGTTTAAAATTAATATAGAGTATACTTGCGGTACGTTCCAGTGTGGAAGATGCTCTCAGTATCGCCCTGGTGTAAGACCACCATTCAGAATTAAAACGTTGCTTGAAATGGCTTAAGCCTTGTTATGTGACCAGATCTAAATAGCCAGGTAATCCCCCACCTTCCTTTCCCCATCTTCTTCCCCTCCTCACGATTGTGAGAAGATTTTCAATGAAGATTTTCAGCCTCACAACGTATGCCACAGTCTCACTGGCTTCAGACAGTTGTGTCTCTTGTGCGGTATTCTAATAAAAAACTAAATTTCTTTTTGAAGATCTAAAAGTACGAGTTTCTTGTAAATTAAAATAAATACTCTCGCTATAATTTTAACGGTGCTTGTATTTTTTAACAGAAATTTTTATTAACTTGTTGGTTTAGGAATCTGGAACAAACACTTAAATTTAGCAAGCACGTGCGGCTTACTGGCCTTGAAGGTTTCCATAAGGATGGGAAAAAATTTCAATAACCCTACTTCATTCTCTACACTACCGGATTTTGTTCCGGTGCAAAAACTTAACCCCGCCTCAAAGAATTTAATTTGCGAGTTTTTAGAAATTATTCCAAAATCATAGAATCAATGAACCTAGAACCCTCAAAGTCATGGATTTTATCACTGTAAATTTCTTTAAAATGATGCGGCTTAACTCAACTGATATGTTTAGATTCTGCAGAAACAAAGCTTCTCAGTTTTTATTTTGGCATGTCAAGTCATGTCATGTCAGTAATAAAAGCCCATGATTTTACATGGGCAAACAGTAACACTGCTAAATATTTTTTTACTATATGTGGTAGGATAGGGTGGTATGAATTAAATAAAATAATGTTAAAGGAAGGGGAGCATTAGTCTAGTGAGAAGAGATAGAGCCACTTTAATTCTGCTTTGAAGATGGCGTTTGACACGTTACACCGTGCATCAACTGCGGTGGGCAGTTCCTTCCAAAGGCATGATATTTGCACTGTAAAGGCGTATTATGTTAATGTAATTGAGGGTTGAGTAGGAATTTACAAAGTTCTCTATAACTAGAGCGAAGACACAACCCATAACGAAAATCTCCCAATGATAGTGGCAGTCAAGTGTCAGTGACAGTCTGGCGATAGTTTGTTTAACTTTCCAAGTTTTTAATGTTGTATTTCTCTGCTGATAAAGTACTTTTTAGTAAAGATTTTCCATCTCTTCTCTCGGATCCCACATTTCCATCTATGCCGAACAGTTCCCCACAACTTTTGTGGGGGGTTTGTGGTGTGGGGATCCTCGACTGACGGAAGAGAGGCGGGCAGACACTACCGACTAGTGATGGGCTTAGTTTAATTATATATTTGATCTAATCGATTATAATTCAACGGTTGATTATAAAAAATATCGAAAATTCAGTTATTAAATTTTATAAAAATATTTTTACCATTCATATGAGATATGTTAGAAGTTTGATAAATTGGGCTTGTTGGACTCATGCAAACAGCGATAAAAACAATGATTACGCTTAATTCGGCAATTTTTAGACAGTTTTGAACTTTGTCCACAGTTTTCCAAAGTGTGATAATTGTCCAAAGTATTTTACGTCATGACCAACAACAATTTTTTTGGGTTATTTATTTATTTATTCATTTTCTGGAAATCGACAGTTTACATTTAATCAGTTTGTACATAAGTATTATATAGTAAAATAAACCAATTAAAACAAACCATTTTCTATCTATTTAGCAACTCACCATACTGTATTTGTTGACTGTAAAGATTTTTTTCTACGAACTATAGAAATGTTGACAGTTAAGAGGAAGCTACAAGCCAAAAATGTGTATATTCTTGGTATACCTTATATCGTAGGTAATAGGCATCAAAATCGCATCACAAACGGAGTCTAGAAACGTTCGATTTCAAGCACAAAACTGGTTTATATTTATTTTGTAAATAATTTTATAAGAAACCAAAAATGTTAATCAAATGAAACTGTCACAGATAATCTTAACTATAATACTGTATTTTTTAAAAGTTGTTTCCTTTACGCGTTCATACATTTCTATTGAATATTTTTTATTAAGTAATTTATTTTTTTATTTGTATTCTTCTCAAGCGAAGCGATAGAAAAACCTTCAATTTATCTAAAGCGTATGTTTTGGTATTCATAATGTACACCAATCAAAATAGTGATTTGGCATTAAGCTTCGAATTAAAACATTGTTCAGAAATATTTTGAAAGGTTTTGAATCGAATGGCGTATATTAGTTGATCTATCCGTGATAGCCTATTGCAGGCACTTTTTACTGTTTATTCATTATCAGTGTATTGTGTACTAAGTTTTCATGCCTTTTTATTAGTGTTTCGGATGCGATATGTACACACATAATAAGGAATGCGTAGTAGTTTTGGAACTATTGAAAAGTACATGAAGAGTAAACTGATTTTTATCATGTGCATAGCTGAAGCAAATTTTATTGGACATTTAAAAATTTGGTGTTCGTTTTTATACACGCATTTTTCAAATCACTCATAAATTACCAATCAACGTCGCCCGTATGCTATGCATGCGATTAAATCGAAATAACTTTTATACATTTGTTAGAAAATTGATTTTTCGATTATGCGGATCGCGGCCATCACTATTGCAGGAGCACCCGTCATATCAATGATAGCCAAGTGATTGGAAACGTCATATCGGCTAACCGCATTATTGAAGTGGAACTGCTGCAACGCGCTACGGTATGTCTATAACTCTATACTTTATACACTTTGACAGTATGACAATACCTATCCGGGATTCAAACCTTTAATGCAGTGTTTCTCAACCATATTTATAATAAAAAAAATAAATTATATATATATTTGTACCACCCTAACTATACGGCAACTCTCCATGCGCCCCCTTATCATAATTTTATAGTTAGCTAGTAGACCTCGCCTCCAAAAGAGTATGTTTCTATGTTTTTTCTTATTGAATAAACCAAAACCATAATTTTCATTAATATCATTAGATTTTTAGTCGATACTTATATACCTACCTACCTAATAAGAAACCATAAATATTTCACGTAACATTTAAAAAAAAAAAAAAAGGAATTGTGAAATTTGTCCACTGAAATATCACATCTCAATGAAAATACTTTTTCCATTCCATAATATTGATTATTCCCATTTTACAGTTCATAGTAGGAAGCACGATCACGCGAACTCTTGCGGAAAAAAAGTAGTATCCAAGACGGCCACTATCTGGAACCGGAACCGCAACGTAACAAATAAATTTTAATGTGTTAGTCACCATGAAACAGGCAGTTGCCTAGTATGGTGATTCAATGTAGCAATGTCTTGTAAATGTCAATTAAATACTTGTATTTATGAATAAATTAAAGACAGATGAAATGCCAAATGGTCGTGTTAAAACATGACTTCCCTACTTTGATATAACTCCCTATTAAGAATCTCTTCAAATTATTAGTAAACCGGTTAAAAATGGATTAGCAGGTCATTTCCTGATAAATTTTTAGTACATTCGTAACCATATATGAACACACGTTCATTCACCTGCGTTTGTCTTAAATATGATGACTATATCTTATAAATATGATGTCGAAATGCGAAAAAGATTTTCATGAAGACGTGTTCCGACATTGTGAAAATACATTGGTATTTTACTAAAACTTTATCAGGAAGCCTATCAGGGCCTGATATCCCGTATTTAACCGGATAGAAAATAGTTTGAAGAATTCTTAATAAATTTTGCAATACTTTTTATTAGTAATTTTATCCGTATACATACATGAAGGGAAAAAAGTGCAAGAAATTTATTAAATTAAAACAAAATTTCTATAAATCCTTTTTCACTAATTCCAATTTCCAGGAGTAGCTGTCAGTGGGACTAAGACATCCTCAAATAGGATAATATATTTGGAGTATTTTTGTATTTTGTTTTTAACTGGAGACCTATAACGTACATGCAAAACGGATACCAGCAAAATGCTTAGAAGGAGATAAAAATTCTGCATTTCTGGTCAAATCACAATATGTTGTCATTGTATCATCCTGAAATATTTTAAGAAATAAATATTAATAACGAATGATTTGCGTATTATCCTCGTGGTGGTGCGCGCTACATTTTGGGGAATACTGCTTTAATGGAAACGCCATCATACATGTCCAGTGGCGAGTGGATTGATACGGCTACAAATAGCTCAAGTCACTGTGGGAATGTTTTTGAATGCGCACAAATATTATATTAATAATATTTATCATAGCGATATTAATTTGTATTTATTTTTAGAATTTGAAAACCTACTGTGGGAATGATTTTGAACGCGCACAAATATTACATTAATATTATTTATCATAGCGATATTAATTTAAATTTATTTTTAGAATTTGATCTCCTAATAAGTATTATGATATTAATTATTGAAACGATAATAACATTCGGGAGATGTCGGAATCGGAAAAAATGTGAAACAGTATTAACGATTTTTAAACGAACGATATCAATTAGGAAATAATCTCTAGGGTGACAAGAGGTGGATAACCTTGTGTAACGAAGACGTAGTAGTAGTAGTAGTCGAGTAATCATTATGATCCTTATTACGAATCCTGAGGACAATTTGATTATATTTGTATAATTTCACAATTAATTATTGCAAAGTAATGTATAGTAAGTATATTTGCGGCTCATTAGAGAGTGGTAGAAACTTTCAGAATCTCCCTGGTGAGAGACTATAATCCAGAAACGAAACTTTTCTTGAAATGGCTTTTTGTTCGTAACCCGATCTGAATAGTTCAGCTTCAAAACATATTGTAATTGGGGGTAACACAGTGTCACAGGCTCCGTACAGTAAAGTTGAGAGTGTATTCTTATAAAAAAACAGTATTGCCAGCAATAAAAATGTAGTGGGGAAATATAGTGAAGTTTTACAAGGGTAAATGCGGTTTAGTTGGCAACACGAACTCCTTGACCGCAGTAGATCCAGAATCGAATTCAGGATGCAATATTTTCTTTACAATAAAAATAAAGTCATAAAAAAATCTAAAAATGTTTGAAAGTCTTTCGAGCATCTTCGTATACTAGCTGACGTGTACCAGGCGTTCCTGGGGGGTTATCCTTAGGATATAGATATATATCATGGTGGACTTTTCTGTAGGTCTTTTTAAGATATACAATATTTAGCCAGCGTTAACAATGTAGTGACAGAAAATATATTTTTATGACTTGATTATAAAACATCGGCTTTTCTCTACATTCTGTAAATATAATATGCATGTATTATATGGTGACCGGATAAATCATCAAAATGATAATTCATCACATTTTTAAAAAGTCATATAAAGTCAAGGAAAGTGATGAAACAAAAACCTTACTAACTGGATTAAGTAGGTTAGGTTAAGTAAGGTTTAATTTTTTTTGTTCATCGTTTCTAATGACTTTATATCACTTTTTAAAGGTGTGTTGAATTGTCACTGTGTTGATTTATCATGGGACCATGTATTATATGTATATGTAAACCATCCGGAAAAATTTTTCTAAATGATAGTGAAAAAAGTTTCAAAATCTGTTATGTAGTTCAGAAGAACTAAGCGCACAAACAGACAGATGCGGATAGCAACCTTATTTTATTCTCTTTAGATATGCTCCGACGATAGACTGAACTATGGGAAAATTCAAACCTTAGATTGATTTTTTGGGGAGAGTTTTTTGTATTTAGATCGACTAGGGAACCCCCTTTGGAGGAATGCAGTGAGGCGAATGGAATTAGAGGTGACACAATCTAGATGGACGACGTACAGTGGGAAGGACTAGGGAGAGTTTGGAAATTGATATTCCAATCAAGTTACTAAATATAATATGAAAAGAATTTCAGTAAAAAAAGGCTTTTTCATTTTCTCACGCAAGCACGCAAGCATCTTCTCACTGGAGTGGAGGTCTCCAAAATTGATTTCAGTTAAAAATCAACATAATTTCAATGTTCCTTATTCCCTTTATTTTTACTGTTTGTACTTGCACTTAAAATTAAGTAATGTCAAACACGTCAGGCAACATTTTTTTGTTTATGTTAAATATTTCTGTTTTAAATACAATATTTTTACATAATTTAAAGAAATAAATATTATCTATCTAATAAACGTTTGTATCACCTTTTGTAAAATTTAGATTTTTTGGCTTGAAGTTTTTACCGAAAAACAGTGGATTATGTTTGTAAATATAATTATGAACCAAAACATAAGCTTGTAAACATGCTTATGAACGAAAAAATAAACTTTTTATAAAATTAATTTTGATAAACTTGTTTTATTTGACGAGGGCTAAAATTGTTAAACTGCGTACTATAAGTATTATTAGTTGTGAAATAAATTGTCAAACTGCGTACATGCTTAGGAGTTTATATTATTATTATTATTATTATTTATATATGTATATATATATATATATATATATATTTCATATATATATATATATATCAAAAAACATCTTACTTAATTTAAAATTATAAAAAAAAAAAATTATATTGCATGATATTTGTTCATAATTAAATTTATTTGTAACTTTGATGTAATATTAATTTTCTTATAATTAAATTATACATAATATGTAAATGAAATCCTCAGCACGGAAGATCCCAGTGAGGATATCATTATATCTATTTGTTACACAAAAAAAAGATAATAAAACACTTATTATCATCATTATTATTATTATTATAAGTTGTGATATACATTGCATGCTGTATAGGTATAGACATATTTATTAGTCAAGGAGGATTTATGTTAATTTTGAACATATTTTATCAATATTTCCTTTGTGTCTCAAAGGCAATTAATGCATGATTAAAAATGAAGTATGAGGAATGGAATATATTTTTTACAGTAAAACGTGTTGTATTTTCCCTACTTATTTTTCCATTTATTTCCAAATTGTGAGATGCTCTCAGTATTGCACTAATAAATACCACAATTCAGATTCAAAACGCGTTTCTTGTCATTACAAGAGCCATTGCTCTATCCTATGTATGTATTGAAACACCGAAAAAGAGGCTCAGTAACCTGAAGATTCATAGCTCTTAACTATTCAATCAATCATTCACTAGAATACATTAAAAATATTAATATCGGTTTAAGTTCTGTGGATGTTATAAATACATTCAAGAGTAGTGAAAAGGCGGTAGGAATGTTTCATTAATCTGAGGCCCGATACACATTCCAATAGGTAATTGGAAAAGGGCAAAAGCAATATGTTACATGCGTAATAAAGTCAATATTCTAGGCTCCTTCGTACATTCAAATAACGCACAAAAAGGCCTCATTCATAATGAAACGCGCCGGTACCGGTATAGGTACCAAGTAGCAGGTAGCAGGTACGTGTACACGTCCCCGTGTCTATCTCTTTTTATGCCGCACGATGTAGATAGACGGCCGATGCGGGATGAGAATCACTTACCTAAACGTCAAACTTCAATTTCGCCGCCGGTCGACGGCGGACTCACATTTTAAACAGGTAAACACCTCACCGAGCTTTCCGTCCCTTTTGCGCTGCGGGAAAACTGCGCGTGGGCCTACTTCCATCCCTCTCCGCCGTTCTGAAAAGCGGAAACAGAAGCGGCCGCCTCCCCGCGAATTTGACCCTTAAGTTAAAAGGGTTAAGCGAATAGAGTTGCCTGACAGTTTTCACGTGTATTCACCGTGATTGACGAATTTGATTGTTTCGCGAGCGCGGGTAAGGATTAGATTCGCCCGTCGCGACTTACGTCGTTTCGCGACGGCGGCGTTTTCACTTCCCCCCTGTCGGTTTGTTAAGTTCTCGGCGCTCAGTCGCATAAGGGGCGATATTGAAGCAAGTGGTCTCGTGTGCTCGTCTGAAGACTTAGCGCGCCAAAGTGCCCAGTCCAGCCTCATCCAGCATCCAGTCACCCAGCCATCCAGCATCCAGTCACCCAGCCATCCCTGGCACCCGACCCGCCTGATCTCCCGGTATCCTCTTCTCACTCCATTTGATTTGCAGTCATTTCTCGAATCCTTCTCATCAAGATTTTAAAAGTCGTCGGACTTGCGCAACTTTTTAACCAAACTTATGAAAATATATTTGAAAGCAATTGCACTCTACAAAAGTACCTATTTTGACGCCTTGAGAGGCTGTCAAATACCCTCGAATCGGAAACAAAGTTGTAGCAGAAAGTTTCCCGTGCCAAAGTAAACAAAACTTTTAAAAACTTTGACTAATTTGTCCTCGATTCTGTGCCGGAAATTGATATTAACCTCTCATCAAACTTCTTCTCTACGTATTCCCTTTGAATTCAGTTCCCGCTTTAAAGCGTTTGTGTGAAACAAGAAGCGGCGTTTGATATTTGATAAACATCTCGGCTCTCCTTTCTGTGTGCAATACGAGTAACATCGCATCTTTTACACGTGTCATCATCCATATAAACTTTTGACCATATCTCCAACATATCCTCATTTGTTACGACCACTTTATGTGTGACACCATCGTGAGAAATCTTTATAACTGAAGTTTTAATTTTACGCCTTTTAATAACGTTTAAACTGAAACTCTTCAGTTTGACGGTATTAGCCGAACTTTATACGACTTGTGTGTGGAAGAATAATTATCGAAGATATTAAAAACTGTTTGAGACGCAAGAACTTTATCACATCACTAAACTGTTAGACTTTACCTCCTCGAAACTTTCCGTGTTTTAAAATATATCTGTGTGTAGTGAATACTTATTTATAAGTAAATTAATAATAAATAATTGTATTTGAATGTTAATTTAAAATTGTAAATCTAGGCGTAGTAATATTAAGTTAACTGACTATCTAACCCTGTGAAAGTTGTGTAAACATTTTGCTTCTAAGGGTTTAATTTCTTATAAACGCACGTAGTCAACAAACAGACTCACTCTTTCATAGAAAAGCCATTCGGATTTTTTCAGTAGCGCGAGCCGACATTCAAATTAAAAGCTAAATAAAACACTTGTAAGGGAGAGGAACATTAAAACTGTGAGGAAGATTTTGATTTCGCGTCAGGGGATTTTACCGAGAAGACATCTTTACAATTCTGAAGGTAAGATTTTCATATTTTATTTTCCTTCCGCTTGTTTTAGCTTTTCACTTTTAAGGCGGATTTATTTCAAAATTAAATAGCATTTATTCTTTTACTTGAAATGATACTTTTTTTATATTTGAAACGGAACCTCCGACAAAATTGGACATGTATAATATTTCATATTCTTCTAAAATATTGGAATGGGTATCGTTTTTTTTTCTAAACATCCGAACAGAATTAAGTGAATTAAAAGCTTGTGTTATAGAAATTCCTTTTTTGATCTATTACCGGAAGCACCGTATAAAAAGGTTTTGATTTTTAAAACTCAAAGCGTTCTCAAGGTAAGTAATTTTAGGAATTTTATTCAAATATTGTGAGAAGAAATACATAAGCTTTACTAACTTAAATAATTTAACCGTGTATATTGGTGTGGAACAACGCCGTGGTTAGATAGTTATAATAATTTTAGGACATGAATAACTTGTTTTTCCTTTCAAATACTTTCAGATTCATTGCGTAAAGTTGGAATAAAGCTTATTTTTATCATTTGAGTTGCTTTTTATCATTAATATGTATTTAGAAAAAAGCAGTTAACAAAAATGGGTTTTAAAATAAAGGTTGTGTTTAGTTTTAGACATTATTATAGAAGTTGGATTTGATGAGAAAGGTTTGAAGGGCGTAACTTTATTCAACGATTTTTGGATTTTCCGTAATAAAATATCAATTAGATTTTTTAATTTTTTATTAATAATTTTTCTGGTAAATAAATTGGTATAATTTAACAATAAAGGACAAACTTTTTTTTATACAAACGGTTAAAAAGTAAAGAATAATACATTTAGCAGATTAACCAATAAAATCCCACAAAGGGCATCACCAGTTCGTGGGTATACTTGTGTTTATTAACAGTTAAAATTTTACTCATATACATACATTATCTTTGTGGAAGATTAGAAAATAATATTGGAAAAACTAAAATCATTGTTTACTGAATTACAATTCAAAAGACATGATTGAGAAATATAAAAAATAAAATTAAAAATGTTAAGTTACATCAGGTCAGGTGTTACAGCACGTCGGATGTTACGGCAAGTAAATGTTTGTATCTATGGTATTTATCCAAGACTCAATATGATTTATCAAACAGTTAAAAAGTAAAGTAAAACTCATTTAACAAAATAACCAAAAAACAAAAAAACCAACCATTTGTTAAAGTTAAAAATTTTAGTCACATACATTAAGAAGATTAGAAAAGTATAAAAAAAAGAAAAGAAAATGTTAAGATACATCAGTTCAGATGTTACAGCAGGTCAGATATTACAGCAAGTAAATGTTTGTATCAATGGTATTTATCCAAGACTTTATTACATTTTTATATTTTATGGTTGCACAGATACAGAGGCGTGCATTTCAGAAGCTGATTTGAATGAGGCATTAATTAGCGTAGATTTTTTGATGTTCATAAATAATGTAATTTAAAAAAAATATATCAAGAATTTTCCATTATTTATATTTTTGAGATATTTCACAATTTCAAATATTATGGGTCAATGCTGTCATGTTTTTCTTCTGTTTGTTTTTCCGCTATATATTTTTTTTTTGTAAAATGTAATGTTTTTATTCTATTATTTTTCTTTATAATTTAACTCTTGTTACATTTTTACACTCTTACAAAAACTTAAATAAAATTAATAATAAAACTTGACCAAATTAACAATTCACACAAATAACTAAGAACAATGTGACCTTTGAACGGGGTACCCCAGTAAAGTCACATTCTTTTTTAAAGATGTAAAAATTATAGAACAATTACATGCCAATGCTTTCACAGAAAATTAACAGTTTTACTGCTCTTGAAAAACAAGAATATTTTAAATGCTCATGTAGTATCTAACTTTCCACATGTATCTTGCCGGCACGCCGTTTTTAATTATTTATCTCAATTTACCTTCACATTATACTTCGTAAATTATGTTTACTTTGGACTCGTAAAGTATAACATTAACCCTTATAAATGATCAACATGGGAATTTAGGGGATGTTTATACCGATTTTTTATGGCGAGCAGTTGAAACTTTCTTTGTACCCGGAATCAGAATCAGATTTAAATCTATTGCATCTAATAAAATATAAGAAATAAAATGTAACCCATCGTGCATAATTATTTCTTAGTAATGTTACAAAAAGGGAACATATAAATACTTATATAATATATCTATATAATTAAAAAATAAATTTTACACAAAAATATCTTACATTTATAAATAATAATGTTGTGTGTCCCAGGCGTCGCGTTAAATAACGTTAGCTTATAATGATAGTAATAGTTTTTTTGAATATTGTCAGATTATTAGTAAGACAGGAATATTTGTTGTTATATAAAAAAAAAATAAAAAACAACCGGATTACAGATTGTCTTAAAAATGATGTGAAAATAAATTTCCGTTGTAAGTCTTTGTTTCTATTTTGAAGCAGATGAAAAAGTTATTTCAAAGTCGAGATTTCAGAGATATATCCTCATCAACGTAAGAAAGTAACTCGTAAAACGTAAAGAAGTCTATAAAATGAATAATAACATTGATTTAAACGTACGTTTAATTAATTAAGCGTAATAAATAAGAGAGATCAAGAAATAAACCGAGTTTGAGACAAAGGATCTTCGGAGTGAGTATCGTGTACAATGCACGCTCACTTCGTCCAATAAAAAGCCTTGAGTTTGTCATTAAACGGATCTGTAACAGCGGGAACAAGGTAAAATCATTATCCCTTTATTCGATTAGGGAAATCCGGGATTTAGGCGTAATCCTTGGCGAATGTGTGCTCGTTAGACCCGAGGGATAGTTATCTTTTAGGACGAACGTTTTGTCCTTAGATAAGCAACCTATTGTATAATTACGATGAATGGGCTTGTTAACTAGTTGGGTGGGTACGTTTTAATAATACGTTATAAGGTAGTATACAGGTATGTTGTGGCCACTTTGAATTCAGGATATGCAGAGTTAGCACTAAATGAAAAGAGTACATTCAGTAAATTCTTTTTTTGATTTATTAAATCAATGGCCGCTCGCGGACCTGAGGAAGTAGGTACTCATCAAATTTTTTGACTGTAAAGGTGCTTTATTTAATAAATTAGCGATTGATTTAACATTGTGTATATGTTAATGGAGACCTTGCTTGAGGGCTCGGAAAGTCACTGATTAGAAGCCATCAATTATATTATTTTGAGTAAAATTAAATTAAAAAAAGAAATTCATCACCCCTTATTCGAAATGAAGCCTTAGACATTTTTATTTTATTTTATATGAAGCGTTTTTGTATGCGGTGAAGCCGGGTATGAAAGCTATCCAGAATATAAAATAGTAATCTCCGACATAAAAATAATCCCCTTCCTTGAAAAATCGGCAATTCAAAAACGTCAGCGGTAAACAGATTTATTTTTAAATGCTTAACATTTTTTCCAGGAGAAGAAAAAAATGTTTTTGATCTTAATGTAAAGTAACTTGATGTTAATAAATTCTATTACTTACTTGAAAATAAACTAAAATTAAGCTTTTACGGATGAAATTTCAAAGGCCCTTTTCCTTCTCGAAGGCAGCTTTTTAAACTTACTAAAGATAAGGCAATATTGATACCTTAAAGATTTAAACATTGTTCGCCTATAATATCAGCACAATGTTTGGCAAAACTTTTAAATATATACGCTGGTCTGGCTTAAATTTCAGCGAAATCGTGTTTTACTTACTAAAGTAAATATTATATAATTATAAGTGTGTTTGTAAGTTAGAAAGAAAAAAGTTTGCTAAACACACAATTTTGCTCGCCGATACTCTCTCTTATAAATGTTTTTAGCATTTTTATTTTTGAAAAGCGTTTATTTAAAACGGACGATTTTTTTCTTGTAAGCAGTATTCATTTCACAATCCACACACTATTGGCATACAAAAATATATTCCAACAATCTCTCTTTATTGTAGATGCACTAAATGCTTATATCTTATTTAATGTAAGCTCATTAGAAATATATTATTAATATAAATTTATCACTAAAGAAAAAGATAATATTAACAAATCTAAAAGAAACATGAAATTAGAACAAGATACAAAAAAAGATAACAGTTACAACTAGGGATCGAACATATGATATTTGTCTTACCGGGACTGCGTTTTTAGCCACTCAACCATAATTATCTTCTTCTTAAATAATATATTACATTGATGCATGTAGTTGTTCTAATAAAAAAAGTATTATTAAAAATTTATTTGTTCATTATGAAAAATGTAACAAAGTTATTATAATATAGTGATTAAAGAATTTTTTTTTGTTTTATATGTTCAGGGTATTAAGGGTTGTAATTAAATTACTTTAACCAGTATTTTTATATTTTTTCCAATTTTATGTCCGGGTTAAATATTCCCCACAGGAAAAACTAAGCCCTTCCACATACTTTTCCACAAATGATCATCTATTCAATCCACATTATGCAAGTACATTATATTAGCATAATAAATACAATACAATAACAACACGTCAACTAACCAGAGATCAAATGGGAAAATAATTCACTGCCTCCAGATATTATTCATATCAGATGGTTCGGCTCGGTAGAACATCTAACTGGACCCATAAATCCTACTGATCCCTCAAAATAAATATTTAAAAAATCTTTCGTAATCCTACATGTATTTAAAATGACTTTTTAAATACATGTAGGATTATTGCATTTTTATATACAGGATTTTTCAATAAGAGGTGTTATTTTGATATTCAACCGTAAAAGGTCAATGGTTTCGTTGCTTGTGTGGCACGTAGTGCCATCTTGTTGAAAGTAAACGTTATCCAAATCAATACCGTCCAATTCCGGCCATAAAAAATCATTATTCATCTCTCGATAGCGCAATCCATTCACCGTAACTGTTGCTCCAGCTTCATTTTCAAAAAAGTAAGGTCCAATGACTCCGCCGGACCATAAATCGTACCAAAAAGTCACACGTTAAAGATAAAGAGGCATTTAAACAATAATTCTCGGGTTTTCCAAGCCCCAGATGCGACAATTTTGCTTGTTGACGAAGCCACTGAGGTGGAAATGGGCCTCACCACTCAAGAAGATTTGCATTTGATTCACTCAAGTGAATTTTAATAATTTCAATGCATTTTTTAAGCGTGTATCGTTCCATTTTTATTAATGACGTAGTTTCTACTTATCAAATGTCAAAAAATGACAGCTTTAAAAGTAACATCTACCGAATAGCGGGCTATTCAAAATAACACCTCTTATTTGAAAGCCCTGTATAAATTCTTTGACAGATCTAATAACGCCTACATTTATTATTTATTAAATTTATTATTTTATATTTATTATTTTATATTTATTCAAAGTAAAAAATGTGATCGAAATTTTGGACGATGAGTTTCTTGATGTTTAAAATTTCGATCAATACTGTTTACGGAAACACTTTTTAAACAGCTTCCTAAGATGATTTCTCCTTCACAAAATTGAGAAAATCCTGCTATCACTGTATCCGTATAAAAATATTTCATAGACCTATCATTATCAATAATTGTTTTGATTTGTTCTTTGATATTATCAAGAAATCCTCTATTCTACTCCCGATTAGTATCCACTCAGGGATAAGAGCTTAAATATAGCTTAATTTCTTCTCCAGACCAGGAACACAAAAGATATCAGAAATCTTGAGCGTTACTCATATAACTGGGTAGCTTTAATCCGACTTATGCTTCGTAATTTTTATAAGTTCCAGCCAATAATTATATTAAAACTTGTTCATAATAGGGGAGAGAGTTTTTCCTAATAAAATTTCCTAACTTGAGTCCCTGCGGTAGAAAGAGTAGTCCGAAGTTGCCAACTACTTTTATGCGAGGTATAAATATATTATTAAAGTGAGCTCCTCGAATGTTGAAAATATCGCCAATTCACAAATATTGTACTTACATTTTACCTCATAGTACCTACATGTTAAACAATATTTATATTGCGATGAAGTTTCGACAATTTTCACGTCGATTGGAAAAAAATAACAATATTTTTTATCACGACGGACGGCTAAAAGCATTTTGTTAGTAGACTATCGCTCAGGATGGCGGCAAATACAGTTTTTGTGACATCCATTTAAAATGTTACTTTTAAAATATCGTCGATTTATTAACGTTATTAATATTTTATTTATTTATTTACTCCCAAATTGAGCTTTATTCATTTCAAATATTAATCAATACGTAATGCAGGATGTAATACAGTTTGTAATTCACCAATTTGATTTTAAATACATATAAATAAAAAATTTAAAAAATATAAATAATAGCAGAGAAATTGTAAAAAATAATCACTAGCAAATAAGATGAAACCTTAAATGATAAATTTAATGTTCACCATTAAATCGAAGAAATGTTTTTGAATTGAATTTTTTCAGCCTTCTTTTTTCGCTCTTCCATCAGTCTCTGTATACGATACTAAAATGACGGGTTACTTCACATAATTTGAACAATTCATCAAATTTCAAATTTAATTTTCAAGTATCTGGGAAAGTTCCATTCAAGTTCTGTTATTATATCTTTATGAAACAGTTGCTTTATAGAACTGAAATAATATCAGAACTTGACCATTCACAGAATTTAAAAATTAAAATTAAAATTTGATGGTGTGTGTGAAAGAAGGTTGGGGTGTTTCACAAAAATTCAAATGTATCAGTAACATTATGTTTTTTTTTTTTGCATTTGAAAGGTCAGATTTTAGGTCAATTTTAACTTTTGAATAAATTGTGATCATCGAAAAGCACAACTGTCATTTTGTTATTTTTGCAAAAATATCAAACAAGTAATGCTAAGCCGATTGAATTGGCTTGTCAACAGGTGCTTGAAGTTTAGTTACATATACATTTTTACAAGTTATAATTTACATCTTATATATACAGAATCAACATTTTTCATACGTATTAAAGTAAATATTTTTTTCCGATAACCAATTTTTCACCAAATGTCGAAATTTAAATATCGAAATGAAATTTTAAACAGCTCTACTGCAAATCGAAAAATTCGCACATCTGACTTTGTTCTTCGGGACCGTCGAAATAATGTATATTTATCAGAATACTCCCTGCACCCAGGGAAATGGTCCAACACGAAATATGTATAAAATGTGGGTCGGATTTGTGGCTTAGCACGCAGCTTTCTTTATGAAATTTCTCCGTGGATATTTTCCGTACGGCCTGGCTGAAGGAGGATAATGGAAATGCCCCCAAAGGATTAGATTCCAGACCCCGGAGATCCGAGTAAGCTACACGAATGTTCTTTCTGGGCCTACCCTAGCCCCTAAGCCAGCTACCATGTACCCATCAACTACCAACTACCAGGTATCTGTGACGTAACATATTTATCTTTGGATACTACTTTGCCGGGATCGCAACCCTCGCGTTAACAAACCTCCAACAGCATCGAATTTCAAAAGTAAGAAGTGTCAAAAAACTAAGATTCAATTATTCAAGAAAATACAGTAGCACCCAAATATTACATTTTTATTACTAATATTGTCTTCCACATAAAAGGTTTACCTCATTATGAATTTCATCTGTCAGTAAATGTATTTATACGTTCCGTTTCCGTTTCAAGATGGTGGCCGTTTTAACGGTTCAACAAAGATTCATTCAACAAAAGTAAAGTAATTCTATATCCATATTTACTGTCCGTGTACATCAATGGATATTTGAAAGGGGACGACCTTTCTTAAAAGATTATATAAGATCCTAACACAAAAAAAAATTATAAAAACTTCTTTCCAACTTGTCTCATATCACGAAAATTAAAATTAAGTGTTGAACATAAACATGTTATCTTATAGATAATACCTGCGATAAATAAAATTGCACACAAACAATTATATGCATTAAGGTGAAACAGATGTGACAATTCCCATACAATCTATTTTTCAGCCACATTTGAAAATGATCTATATTAATTATGTTTATATTTGAATCTTAATGTTTAATATTTTTAATTTTTATTTGTATCTTTTTAAATGTACATATACTTTTTCTTTATTTTTCAGTTTACTATTATTTAAATATGTTTGTTTTCAGTTTTATTTATCATTAAATTTGTTTTTTTTTTCTTTACTTCTTTCTTATGTTTCTATAAAATAGTATTTTTTAGTTCTTTTATGTCATTGTTATTATTATTTCATGTATAACTACCACAACACGGGCATTAGCCTAGTATGGTAGTTAAAAATATGTCTAAAAATGTAACGTATAAAAATTTATTAAATAAAAAAAAGGTTTATTTGGATTTATGGTATCCACCGGCCCATACAATAGTATTATTCCCACCTTAAAATACACCCTAACCATTTGTAAGTCGTCGAACAATGCAGAGTACTCGTCAGCTAGTATAGAAAGAAGAAAATATCTTTGGCAACATTGGTTTTCTTTTAAATCGACGTGGAACGCACTTCTTTTGTGAATTATCTCTATATTTTAAAATATCTCTTACCGGATTTTAAAATTTAGTACATATCTCAATGAATGGACGTTGTATGGGTTCTTGAATTTGTTTGAGAATTAGGAAACCTTTCAGCGTATATCTTATGTAATATTCAATACAACACATGTTTGGTGTGTGTGCAGCGTTGAACTTCTCTTGATCCCTTGTCAGGAAATGTCCCCCAAGGCTGAAGTTAATAATGCCGCATGTAGCTTGCCCTCGAGCAGTAGGAACTAGTTATTGGAAACAAAAAGGAGCAGGCGAGGCATTCCTCCGTTCCATTTCTTCTATAACTCTAGACACGTCCTGCAGGTATTTCGTTTAGCAGCAGTAAATTATGATGTCACGAAACAAAAAAAAAATCGCAATTCATTTATACATCGGAGTCGCGTCATAGATCGCACGCAGTCAGCAGTCAGAATTCATTTATTCACCAGAATCGCGTCATAAATCGCACGCAGTCAGCAGTCAGAATTCATTTATACACCGGAGTCGCGTCATAAATCGCAAACAGTCAGCAGTCAGAATTAATTTGTACAACGTAGTCGCGTCATAGATCGCACGCAGTCAGCAGTCAGAATTAATTTGTACACCGGAGTCGCGTCATAAATCGCAAACAGTCAGCAGTCAGAATTAATTTGTACAACGTAGTCGCGTCATAGATCGCACGCAGTCAGCAGTCAGAATTCAATGACACACTGGAGTCACGTCTTGGATCGCACGAAGTCAGCATTCAGAACGACAAAATAATTCATATCCGTTCTAGCGACAGAATTGTTGTAAAAGTATTATGAAATCTGAGAGTCAACTGAACAACTTGGCTATAAATTTCAACAAATCTAAAATAGGCGGGTATGGGTACCGCCGCCCCAAGAACAATTTTTTGGATAACCAACACCCCTGCCGTAAGTCACCTCAAGTGGTTCGCAACGTTTGGTGACTTAGCAGGGGTGCCCAGGATCATGGGGTATGAGGTTTGTCTAGGTCTTGGCGACGGATGCGTTTGCCCACCTCCTGTGGGCCAAAACGGGAGAGACTGGTTGAGGGAAACCTTTTGACCTCTCTAGCCGGACTCTCTCAACTCATCACGTGGCACCGCGGTGGGAAGGAGGGATTAATACGTCCACCCCTGGACACTTTGACCCTATATTCCTACCCACCCTTCATGCCTTTTTCCTTTCCACCTCCACATACTATCACCAAAGATGAAATAGGCCCTGGATTTTTTTTTCTCACAGTGTGGAGGTTAAATAAAAAATCTAACTTTACATAAATAAATTTTGCTATCGATATATATCAATATCTTATTTATTTATTTATTTATACGCCCATTGGGCTTTTACATACATAGTTAATAAAAAAATAATATTCTGAAGATTGCAAGTTCACAAAAGTAATAGTAAAAATACGTATAACCATATCCATTTGACATATTAAAACAGCAAGTAAATAGTACAAAAATAAGAATATTCCTACTCCCAAGTTATACAGACTTAAGTAAGTTAATAAGAAATGTAAAGTTCATATGTAAATGCTAGGTAGTGGCAGCAGTAACATGATACAATACGACACATAGTGTATGAGGCCTTTGAGTTAGAAAGCTAACGAAATAATTATTGGCAGTATTGTTAACAAATATACTGCGTTTGACTGGTTGTAGTGGTCTGCTAAATCGAGGGCGATCGGTCAGCCATATTACATAGTTTATATAAAAAAATATTGTGCAGATTATAAATATAGATTAATAGTAAAGCAATAATTTTTTTTTTTTTTTTTTTTTTTTATTGAACCATATAAACAAGGTTACAATTTTTTTAACAATATAAACACCAATATATCAATCACTCTCCTAATAAAGCAGCTGCTTGTGTTTAGGAGAGGACAACAAAAATATTTTTACATTTGTTTAAATTAAACAAAAAATATTAGTAATAAAACAAAAAATAACACAAAAAATAACAATAAAAGTAATAAAAATATAGATACAATAAAAGTAAAAATATAAATACAATAAAAGTAATAAAAATATAGGTTAGTTAATAAATGATTCAAAGAATTTAAAAGGCAAAAACATATTTCTAAACAATAAGTAAAGTTATGAGGTGGTACAAGAGTATTTTAATTTAATTTTTTTTTTATATTTTTCGTAGTTTTCTTCCAATCGTATATCAAGGGGTAATTTATTAAATAATTTTACACCCTTGAATATATAGTGATGTTGTGCTGTTGTGGTTCGTGCTAGTGGCACTGTTAGTCCTCCAACAGATATTATTCTTTTGCTAATATTCAATTGTGGTAAATTATTTTTACTAAAGAAATCTTTATGTATTTGTAGAAGTGCAATTTTGTCATAAATTTTTGTAAGTGGGGGAACCGGGAAATCTTGAAAAACATTTATAGTTGGGTAGTAATATGGCTTTTTTAAGATGATTTTTATTAGTATTTTTTGAATAGTTTCCAGTGGGAGTAGGGATGATTTATATGCACCCCCCCAAGCCACGATTCCATATTGTAGGACAGAGTGCGCCAATGCATAATAAATATCTTTTAGTATTTTTTATGATACAATATTTCTTAGTCTAAAAAATATATAGATTAGTTTTCTCATTCTGTCTACTGTGGAATTTATTTGACTTTTCCATTTAATGTTATTATCAATAATTATTCCAAGATATTTTATTTCTTTTTTACTACTAATGTTTATACAGTTTGAATTACAGGGTGCGAATTTAAGGAGGCAATTTCTTTCGTGAATTTTTATGTTTAGATTTACATTTGAGTTATTCCCTGTTAGGCTCTAAGGTATAAAATGGGTTTTTTCGACATTCAGTGTCAATAAATTTTCGTCAAACCATATTTTAACGATATTTATTGCATTATTAGCTGATACTACGACCTCATTCCATGAATTTCCTTCAATAGTTATAACTGTATCATCTGCGTAAGATATGATGTTTCCAATGATTGGGAGTTGAAAAAGTTCATTAACATATAATATAAAAAGTAAAGGTCCCAAAACAGTTCCTTGTGGAATTCCAAAATCTATATTTTCTATTTCACTTAATTCGTTGTTTACTTTAACCTGTTGAGTTCTTTGATAGAGATAACTTTTTAACCATGTTTTAGCTTTGCCAGTAATTCCTATATTATTTACTTTATTAATTAATTTTGAATGTGAGACACTATCAAAAGCTTTACTGAGGTCAATGAATATACTTAAGCATTTTTTGCCTCTATCTAATGTTTTGTAAATAAGCTTAGTTAATTCTGCAATTGCGTCTTGTGTGCTAAGTTTATCTCTAAAACCGTATTGACTAGGGTTAATACTTTTTTGGTTATCTGTATAATCAGTAATTTGTTTTTTTATTACTTTTTCGTGTATTTTTGCAATGTTGGATAATAAGGATATTGGGCGGTAATTGTTTACTTCTTTTGGATCTCGGGATTTATATACTGGGATTATAATGGATTTTTTGTAGTTAGACGGGAATATTCCGTATTTATTACTTACATTAATTATATGCGTAATCGGTTTGGTTAGAAAATTGCAGTATTTTTTCAAGATTTCTGTAGTTATACCGTCGTATCCTGGCGCACTACCATTTTTAAGTGATTGTATTATGTTTTCAATATTTTTTTCTGAAGTCGGTTTAAAAATTGAAAGATTGCTATTTGTTATTTTATCTTCATGTATGTCATCAGGTTGATAATTTTGGTCAATTTTATATGCAAGTTTTTAACCGACGGTAGCGAAAAATTTGTTGAAAATATTTGCGCACATTTTTGGTTCACGGATAGCATTTATTTTAGTTCCATTATTGTTTATGACATTTATTGTAGACTTATTTTTATTATTTTTATTCATTATTTCATGTATAGTGTTCTATGTTTTTTTAGGGTTTTCTTTTGTGAGGATTATTTTCTCCCTGTAATATTTTTCTTTTGTGTCTTTGATAATTTTAATGAGTTTGTTCCGGAATATTTTGTATTCGTTTTTTACTTGGCTATTGGTAGGGTTTTTTTTTGTGTCTATGAAAAGTTTTTCTTTTTTCCGGATAGATATGAGTAATCCTTGCGTAATCCATGGTTTGATTTGCCTTAATTTAGAACTTGGTTGATTATTTATAAAGGTTGTACAGTCTGCGATATGAGCATTTAAAGTTTCTTCAAAGAAGTTTGCGCACATGTCTGGGTTTTGGCAATTTAGTATTGAGGACCAAGATTCGTTACTTAATTTATTGTTTAATTTTACATTGTTCAATTTGGAAATTATGTTAATATTTTTTCTAGAGTCATTTAATCCTAAGTTTTTATTGAAATCATAAATAAAAATATTTGTATGGTGATCTGTTATATCATTTTTCCATATAATAGATTTAATTTTTTCTGTGTGTTTAATATTGCTCCATATGTGGTCCAGGCATGATGGCGATTGGTTTGCAAATTCTCTTGTGAAATTATTTACACATGATATAAAGTTCATTTCATTCATAGCATTTATATAATCTAATTTATTTTTACAGTGGTTATTAGGACCAATATTAATATTTAAATCACCTATTACGATACAATTTAGATGGTTTTTGTTACATAGTATTTTTTTTAATTCTTCTGTAAATAAAGGTACATCAGAACTGTGTGTTCGATATATTGAGATTATATTGAATGGCATATTATTTAAAACAAAATTTAATGACAAACAGTTTGCTTTGCATATGTGTATTTCGGTAATATTGATATCAGTAAATTTTTCTTTAGCGTATACTACAATTCCACTATGTTTATTAATCTGATAATTTGTATTGTAATTTTTGTAGTTTGGGATGATTGGTATATTTATGTTTGCATGTATGTGCGCCTCGGATAGTATGAAATCTGGCTGTGAACATAATGTATTCAGGGATACCAAAAGTTCATCCATGTTTTTATTTATACTTCTAATGTTTAGGTGCAAGATTGTTAGTCTATTTATTATATTGTCATAGATCTTATTGCATTCACTGGCTGCTTCACATACGTATTCTTCTATATTTAAATTTTTATCAATTTCGCTTAAGTTAAAATTTTCCATTGTATTTATTTAGGTGTGATAAAATATGTATATAAAATTCTACGAGTAAATGAATAAGTAATAATGCTCATAATTAGTGTAACACTATTCTTGCTCGATTTCAGTTCATATCTAAAATTGTAGGTTTTGATTTTTTCTATAAGATTTATTTTATGTTTAGATAATACTCGGAGACATAGTGAGTGTTTGTTTAATTGACAGCTATAATTAATTTGATTCGTTCTTCTTTTTATAATAATTACAATAAAAAATAGCGTTTGTAAGAATATATCAATAGTACAAGTGAACATATAGTGTAGAGATTTATTGCATATAGAATATTGGCAGCATGATATATGGGTTAGTAATGTATATAATAATAATTTTGACAAATTAATATATCTATAATTAGACTTTAGTATTCTGTAATTTACTAGCATTCGATAAATGCAGTTGTGGATTGTTATTGTATTTTCTATTTTCTGGTAGGAATATACAAATGTAGAACGTGGATGTAATGAATTGTAAAAATAAACATAAAAGTGTAGTAAGTAGAGATGTGTTATCATGAAGAAAATATTTAGGTTTTTTATCTTCAATATAGAGAATGATTTAAATTTTTTGGTTTTAAATACATATATCCTGACTTTAAAGTATGTAGAATGATGAAAGATTTGTCGGTTTTTTAATGTATAGACTATATTATTATTATTTTTTATAGCTTGTGGATATTCAAAAGTACATGCGTATTTGTAAGACATTGAGAATAGATATGAAATATTTTTATAGACATCTTTAAAATTTATAACAATATTCCAGTTTTTGTTCCGTGAGAGCAAGTATTTTTTTGTAATATTGACAGTTAGTTTGATTATGGACATTTTTTTTTTAATTGTTAGTATCATTTTTGAATATTTCTTAGAATTTTCAGTTTTAATAGTAAGTATACTTGTTTTATATACTGGAGATTGATAGGGAACATCATGTTTTTTTAAAGAATATGTCATATCATTATTAATTTTGTTAGTTTTTAAAATTTTGAAAGTGCAGGTACATGCATAATATATTGACAATAAACATCAGTTACTATGAAAAATATACCTTGAATCCAAATTAGTATTCAATTTTCTGTTGTGCGAATGCCAGCATTTTTTTATAATATAAACAGTTGGTTTTATCATTCGCATTATGATTGGTAGGAAATGACAGTTGAAATTTGTCATTTTGAAAAGTGCAGTTTACACACCTCGGTTGATTTGTTGAGGCACATTCTTTAAACAAGTGAGCAGCTCCACAGTGCGAGCAGGAAGGCGAATTGTTTTTCTCTTTCTGGTTGCAGTTTCTTGATGTATGTCCGTAACGTAGACAGAAGTAGCATTGTATTACTGGGCAGGCGTCGCCAACCGTAACTCGCTGGTAGCCAATGTTTATTTTTTCTTTATTTAATAGAATATTCCTGGTTGTGCTGTCTACTTCTACTATGTAGTTAGCGGTGTCATTGTATTTGTTTTTAATTATTGCTTTTATGTTAAAAATAGAATTTTTTTCTGTTTCTTGCGTTACAATTTTGATATCCTCATTTTTGTTCAAGATATCGTCAGTAAAATCTTCTTTGATAAAGTCGTTGAAAATTCCCTTGAATATCATTGTTGGTTTTTTCTTTGTTAATTCTTTGCAGTCAATATCATGTAGATCTTTAGTAATTAAAGTTTGTAGTTTTTTAGCGTCTTCTTTATTAACACAATCGATTACAATTCGATTTTGGGAGATTTTTTTAATGCCTTCAATGCATATTCCTAATTGGCTGGTTTTAAAGTGCCTTTGAATTTTATTTTGTATTTCTGTTGATGTATCTTTATTTTTTGGAGTAATTAAGATACTGTACTTGTTTTTTATATTTTTTTGTTTTTTTATATCAGCAGGTTGATTATTCTCCAGAAAGCCCATTTTGGTAGCAACAAGGCTTATATTCCCTAGCAGTTCTGTGAGTTTTGGTGACAATTTCCCCATTTGTTCTTTTGTAAACTTATTGCTTGGGTCCATTATAGTATTTTGTAAGGAATTTATAATTTGGTTTGCCGCAGAGATGAAAGAAAAGGTGTCACTGGTGTCCATGGTACTGCTTCGAAATGTAGAGCGGTAAAAGGTTTAGCGGCCCTGCGTGGACGATGTTGGTCGGCGGTCGAACGTCGTAGCACGTACACACACACACACACAAACTGAGTTCAACACTGGCCTATTACCGAGTAATCGCTGTTTATCAAATGTTTTGAGAGCAAACTTTTTTTTCAAAAATTCGGATTTAGGTTATTACAGATGTACTAGTACAGCTTGACACTTCTTTACTACACTGCTACTGCAATTCCGTATATATTAGTGCAATATTTTTTGTCAAATACGTTTAGAATATTTACTTGTTTGATTTTAAACAGGAAAAAAATTCACAGCGTGTTTCTGTACAGCGGTATTATTGTTGTCTTTCAATAATATAACATTTACCATAAGACATATAAAACCAAGCAAAAAGCAAATCTAAAAATGATAGTTTGTAGGTATAAGATATTTATTGTGAGGTATTTCCAGAATGTTAATTAGAAACGTTAACCTGAAAATCTATATTATGAGTTTTAATCGATAGCTTAGATCATGGATTGAAAATCTAATTTCGTAAGAATTTAACAAATTAGTTTAGTCGGAACAACTTTCTGTTTCTATTTATCTTACTCTTTTGCACTCTTTTAATTTTTTTTTATGTGAGTACCGCATACGAATCTCAACTGCTCTTAACCGTATGGAGCCAGTGAGACTATGGCATCCCCGATTGGGGTATGTTGTGCGCATTAAGGTGTTGAAGAGGGGAAAGAGATGGAGTAGCGGACGGTGAGGTAGTGGCCGGCTATTCAGTTGACCAAACATAGCTAAAGCCATTTAAAGCAAATTAGGAATGGTGGTCTTTCACCAGGGCGTAATGAAACTATCTTACACTCTGGAACATCCCGAAAATATAACATAATTTATTTTAAATTTATTATTCATAAAAATCGGAATAAAATTAACTTGAGTACTCCAGAAAAAATAATTATGTACCTACTGTTTTTTATATACTTATTCTCCGTCCTAAATATATATTTTTATGTAAATGCCTACAGGGCACGAATAACTAAATATTAAAAAACTCACATAATTCCATAGCAAAATGACTTGTTGGTGTGTGTGTTTGTTGTTAAAAAATAGCCGAACGAATTAATAAGAGGTTGTTGGAAAAATATTTATTTATAATATAATTAAAAAAATATATTTAAAATTATGTGGTAGATTTCTCTCGTAGTGTCGTGTTTTTGTGGAGGTACCGACTAACATTGTTTCTTGAGGACAAAAGGCAAAGGTTATCGTTTGTATTACTTAATTATATCTAACAAAATACGGGTTACAAGAAACTTACCCTTACCTTGTAAAAGTATTTTTATAGTTACTAGTGGCAACATGATATGTAGTATAAATAATTAATCGGTTTTCTTCTTTCTCCTAATATAAATTAGAACGATGAAGAAGGTGGCAATACTAAAATGAAAAACAAATAAAAAATACCACGAATATAAATCAGACCACACCGTAAGGTGTCAATACAACAATGAAAAACAAATAAAAAAATACCACGAATATAAATCAGACCACACCGTGAGGTGACAATACTACAATGAAAAACAAATAAAAAATACCACAAATATAAATCAGACCACACCGTGAGGTGACAATACTACAATGAAAACAAATAAAAAATACTCCGAGTATAAATCAGACCACACCGTGAGCTGGCAATACTACAATGAAAAAAAATAAAAAATGAAAAACCTCGTCAAAAAAAGGATGTATTGAGTAAACTTGTTTCAGAACTCCAGACATTTTGAACCTGACTTTTCCCGTAGATATAATACCTTAGCCGGAAGTTATTTCAATTCAATATAATACAGTTTTCGCCAACTGTAAGCCAACCATCCGTTATCCGATGCGATATACGAAGCCATGTCGTCATAGATTTAAGTTTTCGTTATCGATTTTATGACATTTACCAAAAAAGTTACGACGAAGCTGTCTACGAAAGATATCGTCGGGTTTATGAGAGATTTACGCTCTTAGTTTAAATAATCCCCATTCCGAATGGAAAATATTTAAGAACTACATGTTATTACAACTCGAGTTGTATCGTTCAGGTAGTTCGGAATCGTTTTGATTAAAGACCATCTTTCAACAAACAAAATACTGCATGGAACGGATTCGACCGTGCTTAATGTCCAGATCTGCATATCAAGCTACTTCTCAACTTTTCTCTTTCCTATTTCCTTTCAATCCCCTCTCCAGCCAGTCTCACAACATATTTACCCCTACTGGGAAAGCCAATGGCGATGACCCTCGGGGTAGATAGTACTCTTGGGCTCTTATTTGAAAAATTTGCACTGTAGAAATGTTTATTTCGTCTCATCGTTTAAAACAAGCTTTGTTGTGTTAGTCAATTCCTCGAGATTACAGACACGTTCCTAAATATATCTGAATACTCTGTTACTTCTTAATCTTTCCCTGTTCTTCTCTAATTACTTCTGAATAACAATACTCTCCATTGAAATGCGGTGGTCTCACCAGCTCCGAGAATTTAACTTCTTGATTGTTCACCTTACAAAACCACATTCCTTTCATTTTCAGAACTCGTTAAAGTGAAAACAAAAAGAGTCGATCAGCGTATTTGGGATCAGTAAACATCTTGAAATTTGTTTGTAACGATGCCATGCGATGTCTGTTTCATTAAAACGCATTACATCGGAACTGGAATAAGATACGGAGTCAAATGAAAGCCGATGTAATGTAGTTTTTAACGGTGGAATAATGTATGAGTGGTAAAAAAGGTCTGGACGCCCGAGGAAGACTTACACATAATCTCTGTTGGACTAGCATGAGACACGGGTCGAATTAAAATCGATATCATGTAATTTATTTTAAACGGTAACATGATACTAGATGAAGTGAACGGTAAAAAAAGTCATGACATGGCATTCTTCAATTCTTAATTTCCATCTTAAAACTACACCCAGTTTTCATGTACAATTCTAGGTAGAATTCACAATCCCAATAAAACTACAAATCATTCATAACCCCGAGCAAGGTTAGGTATACGTCAGCTAGTTATTATGATGTACGTCTTTTGGGTTTTTTGGCGTTGAATAAGACATACAATATTGTTTTTGTTATGTTGTTTTGTCCCTGTATACCGGAAGGCTTTTTATAAAGATAATAAAAATATTCTTGAATTTTTCTTCTAATTTTCGTAAACAACATGTTCTGAATGTGTTCGTACTTACAAATTGCCCAAGGACTACTCAACTTTTGTAGGTACTACCAAGGATTTGAAAACGAGAATGGATATCCCCTTTTTGGCCTACAGAATACAACGCCCGTTGCATAATAAAAAAAAACATTTCTGCTTTTTATCCGATCCAAATGATGTTTTTTACAAATACTCAAGATGTTAAAAAATATCCGTGAAAATGACCAATTCTGTCATTTTCCACTTTTCTGTAACTTTATATAATATTTATTTACAAAAATTCGTAAATTGAATAATAATGTTCGCTCCGGGCAGATACAAGAACCCGAACAACCTGTTCTTCGAATGTTGAATGAATTTAAAAATTGATTTTTGTTCCATACAAAATAATATCAAGTTTATCCAATGCATTTCTTGTAGCTTTGATCAAACCCAAAATAAACTTAATTTTTTTATCGCCTTTTACAGCTTTATTATAAACGGCAGTGGCGGTTTATGCAATGAGGCAGAAGAGGCTGTGTCTACCAAAAAAATGCAGAGAAAAGAGGGAATACTTTCCTTTGAATCCATACTTTCTAAATATATTACAACTTAAATTTAAATATTACTTTTTTCATTTTTCATTAGGACTAGTTGTCTTTATTTGACTCATCATACCAGTGTGACACGGTTTCTCAGAATATATAAAAACTCAGTTCTTTCAAGAAATGCTTTACTTTTTATTTTATTTTTTATTTTATTTTATTTGGAAAACCAACAGTTATAATAATTACAAAGTATGGTGTATTAAGTGTTAATTGTTTAACCAATAATAGGTTTTCACTTAAGTATTTTAATTATTTAGTGAATATATAATATTTATGTAATAAAAAAAGTTACATTAGCCTATAGGGATGGGATGGGGAAGGGAGGGGTATGGGATGGATCTAGTCTGTGTAATGTGTAGCATGTACGTAATAAAAAATAAAAATGATAATATAATTATTTATTGATTTTAGGTTTGAAATTGTGGGGTGCTGAGTTAAATAAGTCTAATTCACTGTATGAAGTATTAAAATTGTATGAAGCACGGTGAATAAAAGCATTTTGTTTTGAGTTCGTGTTACATTGAGAGATGTTTAATGTGTGATTTTGTCTGGTTTGTCTGATGGGTACTCTTAATTGAATTCTTTCAAGTAATTCCGGGCAATCTATCACAGAGGTGGCAATTTTTTGTAAAAATAGTACGTCTGCGGAGTTTCTACGACTTTCCAGTGACGAAATCCTGAAAAACGCTGCTGACTCCTCGTGACTCAGATAAGGACGATAGGCCCGAAAATCAAGGTATCGTAGAAAACGATATTGCACTTTCTCAATCCTTTCTATGTGTGACTTATACATGGGATTCCATACTTGAGAGGCGTACTCCAGAAAACTGCGTACATAAGCAAAGTACAGCATTTTCATGGTATTTACTTTTTCAAAATTTTTGCAGGTTCTGAGTACAAAGCCAAGTACCTTGGAAGCTTTTGCAACCATGGATTCGATATGGCGCTCAAAAAGTAATTTCGGATCTAACACTACTCCCAGATCCTTAGCCTCTGTCATTTTACTCAGTATTGTGCCGTTAAGGGAGTAATTAAAAGAAATGGGATTTTTATTTCGGGTGAAGCTGATGGTGCCACATTTTTTTTACATTTATTTGCAGGTTGTGTTCTGCACAATAAATATTTAGGCGATTTAGATCTTCTTGCACGCGGGTACACTCATTGATACACGTGACAGGGGAGAATATTTTCATGTCATCTGCGTATAATAAAGTTCTGGAGTGGTGAAAACATTTCCCAATGTCATTAATATATATATTAAAGAGTAATGGTCCCAATAATGACCCCTGGGGTACTCCCGACGGCACGGTTTCCCAGTTTGATTTATAGCCACCGACGACTACTGCTTGGCTACGGTTTGCAATATAGGACGAGAGCCATCTGAGGAGGTCTCCGTGTACACCGATTTGTAAAAGTTTTCTCAGCAAGATATCATGAATAACTAAATCAAAAGCTTTACTATAATCTGTATATATTGCATCTACCTGTATACGCTGATCCATATTATCTTGTAAGAATTCGGTGAATGCCGTTAAGTTAGTGGTTGTAGATTTCCCCCTCATAAATCCATGTTGATTATTATTGAGTGACGATCTCAAGGCCGAAAACATCTGGTCATACACAATTTTTTCGAAAACCTTACTAAAGATGCAGAGCTTTGAAATTTACATACAATGTTGTATTTGTTTTTGAGGTTTTATAGTCAGAAAACTATTTCTTTATATTCAAATTACTTATAATTCGTCTTAATATATTCAAATATAACTTTCAAAAAGTGTATTTTAGTAAAATATTTTAACGCCATCTATAAACCCGTAGATCATAACGTACATAAAGTGTAACCCGGCTCTATACAAATCTTCCAAAAAATATTCATGAATTATTTACACATACCAAATTTATATTTCTTTTTAAATATGAAATTTATTTATCTCTAAATCACACTGAAATTCAAAGATTATAAAGTACATTTAAACTTAAGGGCGTTAAGATATTTTTCAATTTAAAATTTAATTTTAGAAGAAACATTTCGGGGTAACGAATAACCTGATAATATTTGAAAATCTCATACTACCACGACCGTAAGCGGAAAATGTTTTTTGTGTTGTGATGGAGGACTTAGCCTTTGGAGGAATTGAACATACTACGCCTAGGTGGAAACCAAACACGATGTCAACTTAGCCACCGAAAGTAATATTATTGGAGTTAAGTTGTTGAAATTCTCTCTTTGTGTAATTTCGTCAATGTATAATTCTGTCCGTGTGTAATTCTAGCAGCGTAATAATATTGGTTTATGATATTGACGCCTGTGAAATTTTGTTATGACCATTAGATGAATTAGTGTTTTTAAAGAAAACATACATTTCCGGGTTGCGAATAACCTGACAATAATTTGAAAATCACTTACTACCACCACAGTAAGCGGAATATTTTGCTTGTGTCGTGATGGAGGAAATAGCCATATGACCTAGGGCATAGGAATTGAACTCACGATGCTTGCGTGAGACCTAGACGAAATTCCAACTCAGCCACTGACCGGTCATATCAAAGCATAATATATTCCGGAGTACTTTGACGATTGTTGTTTATCTTAAAATACTTTATGGTTTATTAATTAAGGGTTTTTGTCAAATATAAACGAATTTTCCAATTGATCTGTAAGTAACGTTATTATAAAGTACTTACTGGTTTCCTCGCCTTTCTTTGTACTGGAAAAAAAAATAATTTTTACGGATTTTGTCAGTACTTCATGGTTAAATCATACAGGAAAATATTATGAATGGCTTGACATCTGAAAGCATTTACCTGATTTGCATAATTTAGAAAATAACATTTGGAACCATGCATGGATAAAAACGAGCTTACCGGTAATAACACCACAGGGGTTCGTCCTATTTATCCTTGGAATTTTTTTTGAAAACATATATTTTCGCTACATTACCTAAATCTATGCTTAAGTGGATTTTAAATATTTTTTTAATGTCTGACTAACAAAGCATCTCTCCTCTGCAGGGGTAGGTAGAGATGTTTGACTGCCCAACAACTCTGTCCTTGCATATAATTTTTGCTATATTCACATCATAAACCGTCTCTTACATACTGAAGTATCTTGTTTTCTTACATACACTACCTTCTTCATCCACTCGCCAAGTCCAAAGACAAGTCCAAACCATCTAAGCGTCCCTTTCAATCTACAGGGTTCTCCAATACGAGGTGTTATTTTAAATATCCCTCTATTTCGGTAGATGTTACTTTTAAATCTGTCATTTTTTGACATTTGACAAGAAAAAACTACGCCATTTATAAAAATTGAACGATACACGCTGTAAAAACGCACTAAAATTATTAAAATTCACTTGATTGAACCAAATGCAAATCATCTTGAGTGATGAGGCCCATTTCCACCTCGGTGACTTCGTAGTGACTAACAAGCAAAATTGTCACATCTGGGGCTCGGAAAACACAAGAATTATTGTTGAAAAGCCTCTGTATCCTCAAAGTGTGACTGTTTGGTGTGGTTTATAGTCCTGCGGAGTCATTGAACCTTACTTTTTCGAAAATGAGGCTGGAGCAACAGTTACGGTGAATGGATTGCGCTATCGAGAGATGATTAATGATTTTTTATAACCGAAATTAGATTGTTTTGATCTGGACAACGTTTTATTTCAACAAAACGGCACTACGTGCCACACAAGCAACGAAACCATTGATCTTTTACGATTGAATATCAAAATAACACCTCTTATTGGAAAACCCTGTATTTCCTAACGCTTACATCAGACTTGCATTTTTTTGAGATATCCACATTTGTAACACTGTCATCCATAGTTTTACTACACATACAGCTCAGAAACCTCATTTATTCAGCATTCGGACTTCTTTCATCTCACATATTTTATTTTACAATATCACCCTTTTTAAATAGATTTTGCGAACGACTTAGAGAGAAAGATTCGTCTTTAGACGCAGCCACACTAAATTATGCTTGGCTATTTTAATAATAATGTACTTATAATATATTACTTGACGGATAACAAACTCGAGAACTGACAGATAACAAATCACCTTTTCTGCTCATTTCGGTTCCACTCGCTTACTTCTGTCTTTCTACATTCTCACTGTAAATGTCAACTACACTAAATATACCGTTCAATCACAAATGTAAATTGCGTTTCATGTACACGATACTAACATTTTACACTATAGGTACATATATTTATTATGTTAAGGGTCCTCGATAGTAGCGAATTATTTCAGTCGAATCCAAGAGGAGGCCTTCAGAACTCCTGTATGTTCCGGACGGTCAGTATAATGTTTTCACAATAATTCTAAATACAGGTGCATTTTATGATCCAGGTGGATGTTTTTTTAATAATTTGTATTATTTTTTAATAATTATATATGGAATATTATGTAGGTCATATGGTCATATGTCTGACTGTGGCGCAAAGGTGACATTTTAAGCACATTTTTCATTACATTTTCAAAGTTGTGGTTGGTTTATTGGTGTACAACTTTTTTTTCAAGTACCCCTAAAGGAAAAAATCGGGAGAGGTCAAATCAGGGGATCATGGGGGCCAATCGGTATCACCACTTTTGGACATTAATCGGATAGTCACGTAATTTTTTCCGCGTTCACAATTGAACAATTATTCAAATAAAACGTTTAAATATTTATTTTAATACGTTGTTGCGGGGTTATATGCTCAATAATAAATTATATGGACCACTCTCCGGCCTCCGTGGTCAAGGGGTAAGGTTCTCGATTAGCAAACCGAAGGTAGCGGGTTCAAATCTCAGTTTGCGCAAGTAAATTTTATTTGATTAATTTGTGTTGTTTCACATTTTGTTAATTAAAAATATAGTGTATTTGCGGCACGTTTCAGTGTGGGAGATGGTCTCAGTATTGCCCTGGTGTAAGACCACCATTCAGAATTAAAACGTTACTTGAAATGGGCTTTAGTCGTATTTGGTGACCGGGTTTGAAAAAGCCAGGTACTCCCCCCACTATCTTAAACCTAACAACATACCATAGGTGATGCCATAGTCTCTCTGGCTCCAGACGGTTGGGTGCAGTTGGAACTCTTGTGAGGTGTTCACAAAAAATATCTCTCTACGACTGTCAAATGTCATCCAAACCAAAATGACGGCCAAACAAAATCGACCCGGAACATAAAACGCTTCCTGTATTATTGAGTTTGATCTATAGTTAGTACGTATGAAACGCACTGTAATCCCGGCTGACTCGAGCGTTCATTCCATAGAGTTAAAAAAATGAATGTATAATTGATGGTTCTCAAAGCAAGCAAAATAAAATTTAAAGGTGTTCTGGATTGCACTCATAATATCAATTTATTTAAAAACCCAAAGGCACTCTCCTGTTTCCCAAGCACCCTCATCCCCTGTACATAGATGTAATTATATTATATTTGGCAGTCATCAGTTCAAAATTTCGCACAGTTGCATTCTAAGACCCTGAGGAAACAATCGTCCCACACCCTACGGAGAATCTCACCCTCTCCAGCGTATGCAAAATTATGTACTCACCGTTAGTTTTAATAGCTTACGTAGTGCAGAGACAGTTTTTGTTGTTGTTAAAACCAGATGTATTACTTCAATTGTATTAACTACTCTATTTTTTCTACATCTCTACTCTTGAAATTGTTTATTCTTCGTGAAATTTTATCGTAATGAATAAAACAAAACAGTTTAATACTTTATTCCAACCGGTTTCAACCCATTATGTATATTCATCGTCAGACTGTTATTCGAATTATTACTAAAACGACGGTATTTATAAATTATTGTTTGTCAGGAGTGAATTTACGTAAATTTTATTGAAGTTTTTAATACTTTTTTAACTCATTGAACAATTAAAAAACAGTAAAAACGCTATATAATGTATTTTTTATGGTTACATAAATTGAAAACTAGGGTTTATGATGGAAATTAAATTTATAGTTTAAAAAGTAGCTCTGAAAAATTCATTTAGACTTTTTTATGGTCTATATTTTCACACGAATTTCAAAATTTTACAAGAAAACAAAAGCACCCTTGAGAATTATGATTCGATTTCTCAATCTCGGGTAGTGCCGGATACAATCCGCCACTCACTGAATGGATAAATTCGATAGAAGTTTGTTTGTTGTCTGTTCCGAAAGTTATGTAATTTATTCACATTTAGGGGGAATTGATTAAACATTTTTATATCTCAATATTCTTTATTGATTGAATAAGTCATTCATGTCTGGGGCTTAGGAGTCAAAAGGTGATAAATTGGTGACACCAGTTTTCTTTTAAATCTGTATAGATCCCACTTCTATCGATTTTCCATTTCGATGTGCCGCTAAGCTTATGATTTCTAGGTATTATTAGCCGGACTAAGCAAAGTTTTTGGACATTAGATGCAGACAGATATTGTCTTCGTATTTTAATGAATTTAAAAATTTAAAATGTGTAAAATTTCAACAATCTCGGAATAAAAATGTAGATTTCTATAAAAAAACCCACAAACAAACACTCTTCTAGATACCGATATAATATGTTTATATTGATTTTTAAACAATAAGGGTAGATACTCGTAATTGTTTATCTTCATCAGCTGTTAAGTCGGCTTTAAATATTGATGTTTTTCAAAGTACAGATTAGATATGACGCCCTTTTTGTTTCCCCGCATCGTCAAATCTGAGCTTTTCACAAATCCCCCACCCATCTCCGCTTTCTTGATCTTCACCATAATATTCTCTAAATGGAGGGTGACACAGACATCATACTGTTTTGTAATGGCTTAAGTTTTTAGTTTTTACGCACTTTAATTGAATTCATTAATGTAACTGTTTGTGATGTCACCCGTAAAAAGGTGTCAAAATTCGATTGTGCTTGAAAAAGATCGATCAATCATATATTCCTCATTTGGCAGGATCTAATGCAAGGGGCGTGATTTTAAATTTCTTTATTTTAGTAAATGAAGTATCCTCATACCACCTTAACCCTTGGAATGCTATTTTTCCGTGACCAGTAGGTACTTGCTACGAATATTTTCATATTCCCAGCTCCCAGCGTAAGCGTATCAATGATCGTACGACTCTTGGTACCGGATAAGATGATAATATGTTAGGTAGTTAGTAGGTGTAGGTATGCATTTACGTCTAAGTCTAGATGTCGGACTGTCAGATGCCGTTCACATCTATAAGTATGTAATAACAATCAATACTTGAATTCTTTTAATGACGCTATTTTTATAATATTTTCAATTTTTATGGATATTTCAGGCGACTAATTATTGCTTATAATAATTTGTGCTATGTATAAAAACCTTGTCTTATAAACGTAAATTTATCATAAAAAAAATTATAAGTCAAAATATTTCACTAACAAATGTAGATAATAAGTCTCGACGCCATCTAGTGAGAAATTTAATACTAACAAAGCCTTACCTACAGAATAAAGTTGTTTACAGATGAAAAAAATATAATACGCAGTAATTTTTGATTGAAGTAATAGTACATATTGAATTATTTGGCGTGTTGGGAATAAGCCGACGTAGCTCAGTGGTCCATCTGAACGGACATCAGAAGGTGCAGGTTCAATTCCCGTCGGCGGCATTTATTTTAACTCGGAAGATATTTTCAATTTTTATGGATATTTCAGGCGACTAATTATTACTTAAAATAATTTGTTGTCCTTTGGTCATTTTGAATATGGAGCATGCATATGATCAGCTTACTGGCAAAGCCATCTCCAGAACACCCGCCCCCTGACAAACATATTTCGGTGTTGTCACGCAAATTAATTATTTATAATACATACATATCGGAATATTCCTGTTTGCCCGAAGGTAGCTGGTACTTACCTAACTACATGGAATATACAAACATCATGCCCGCCCCGGGCGCTTCGCATAATTCATCTGACGGCATTTGGCTTTAATAAATAGATTCGAAAATTGAATTTTGTCATTCCATTAATGTTCCAAATGGTGTCTATGAAATATTTGAACTGATTTTAAAATTATTAAATTTAATGGGTTCCGAAGTGGATTCTGAATTTGGTCAATTTGATAATTAGGTATCCATTTAAACACTTTATACTTATAATGCCTATGTATGAACATATTCACCTATTCATGTTATTCTTTTTTTTTCGTTTCCAGTTTCTATGCACACTGATTTTTATGATATTACGAGCCATAATTGAACTTTTTGTAGGATGGCGGTGATAATCCAGTTTTTGTCAAGGCGTTATGAATTGAATTCCTCTGTTAGCTAAGTCCTTTATCTTTGCACAAGCAACATTTTTCGCTCATAATCATCGTTTGGTTTTGTAATGAGAATATGCTTAGTTCCTACCGGGATGATATTTATCCAGTTCCTACCTATCCCTAGCCATCACCTTGCTGGAAAAATATTTGAAATTTGGAACAACGGCAAGAACATAGTGCAAATTCGGGTGCATTTGTTTTGAAAACTGAAGTTGTTTTGGATTTACAAAAAAGGAAATTGACTATAGTTTCGTTAGTGTGTTTCTTTAACGCCATTCGTTTTATTAATGAATTGGTGTTTGCTGGAATTCGGTGATAGTTTGTTTAGGAATGTACAAAGAATGGAAGGAGCGAAAAAAGAAAGTCCAATCACTTGCCACTGTATCTCTGCGAAGGAGCACACAACACAATAACTATAACGTGAGTCGCTATATTGTGATTGTGTTTTGTGCTTCTTGTGGTAATAGTAATAGTGACTCACTCTACTGTGATTGTTTTGTGAGCTCCTTTGCAGAGATACAGTGGTAATAGGCCAGTGAAATTAGCGCCAAAAAGGGGGTCGCGATCGTAATTATTAAGGTAGTCCTAATTTTTTTTATATGTTTTATAAACTGATCCCCTGATATAAAATCTGAGTTTCCGACCTTGGCGCGCCTGTGCTCGCGCCGCCATTTTGAAAAAACGGCCGAAATGGCACCAAAATCTAGTTTCTCCCAAATATCTTATTTCCAATGCAAATTTCGGCTAAAGTAAGATGACAAGTACAATAGAATATACAATTACCTACAACTTTTGAGCAAACAATTTTCTTCTATCTCTAATAGGTACCGAGGTAGAAAGTCGTTAATGTGCGTATATTTTTTAAAAAACAAGTTTTTTGCGCGACCAGGTTTGGTTTTTAGTAAATACCTCGTTTCCAGTGGAATTTCATGAAAATTTTATTGATAGATATCAATTATGTAGAACATAAAATTTCCAAAAAGATGTGCAATTTTTGTGTTTATATAGTTTTTTTTTACCGATATTAAGTATAAACAAATCTAGGTAGGTACGCACAGAAAATCTATCACGGTTTATTAAGAGGATGCTGACGTTCTTATAGTAACCACAGCAAAGTCGTTGTCATCTCAACACGATGCAGTCATAATTGATGGTCAGGATATTGACCTGCTGGTACTCCTCACAGCTCTCTCACCTCCCAATGAATATTACCAAAAAGTTGGTAAAGGTAAATCACCTAACGTTTTGTACTCGAACAAATGTTTTAAACACATTGAAATAGTTGAAAACATTTTATTCCTTCATGCCATTAATGGTTGCGATATAACTGGAGCTCCGTTCAGTCAAGGAAAACACAAATTTTGTAATATTCTTCTCAAGAACCACTCAGTGAATGAACTTGTTCGTGTATTTCGAGATCCAAAAGCAAAACCAGAAACAATCACTTTGGCTGCCGAATAATTTGCATCTTTGTATAGCGGCAATGAGAAATCAAATTTGGAAAATTTAAGGCACATCATTTTTGTCACCAAAGATGCAGTCCAGCAATACGCTTCAAGAACATACTTGCAAGTGCACACTTGGATTGGTCAGATTGTAGGAGGTTGCATAATAAAATAAGGTTGAAGTCATAATCTAGGTAATATTTATTAATTTTCGGAAAATGGACAGTTTAAATTCAATCAGTTTGTAGTATTATAAAGCCAAAATAAAACCAATTATGGATTTCCTCCTTGCGACTTTACCTCTGCTGTGGAAGCATAATATGGAATAAGTAAATTAAATTTGTAAGAAAGGAATATGAATTAAAAAGATTATACAAAACGAAAAATTTACAAAAAATACATTTATAGCCATGGAGAGAGGTTGTAGATATTAATCAAAGATATAAATATTTATTAGCAAGAGTACAAATTAGCCAGAAATTAAGATGTTAATGCTAATAATGATGAACATAAAGACAACAAGAGACTCTATAATTTAAGATTGAATAATATCTCAGAGCGCGTGCAAGGTTTGAGGAATCACTTGAACATGAAAAGCATGAACGTATAAGTGCGACATTAAATATGACAATAAGATCTGACCTTGTTACATATGAAGGGCGCCATTTAAATTCAAGAATTAGAATTGGAAAAATTTATAATGACTAAGCACGATGTCCAGCAATCATCAGCTAGCTAACAGGTTCCATAATGTCGTCTGGAGTTCACCCTCAACCTTTCAGTGGACCGTTCCTCCTTGCTTCCCGTTGAGTACTGGTCATAAATGAACCACTCACTAGATCAATATCTTCGGGTTTTTAGTACTGAGCCCATGGGTCCTAATGTTTGCCATAGATAAAAGTCTGTAACTGAAAAATATACGTCACTACTACACATACTCACCATCGACTAGGATAGAAACTATAAAAAAGGCGTAACCATAGACAATATAATTCTCATTCGGAGCCAACCCATTGGCTAGCCTAAAATCGGCCAATGACAGCGGCCTATAAACATGTATGAAGTTCGTGACAGCGGCCTATAAACATGCATGAAGTTCGTATTGGTTTGTGGAAAATATACGTCACAAGTCACCCATAGAGATTACCGTGTCTTTTTTTCTGACCCACTTTTTTCTCGGAGTTATACCCCCCTGGTACTGGTTCTCTAGTTCTCCGCGTGTGGCGCTGCTAGCTTCCCTTCCAAAATAGGCGGCTATACAACCGATGGGTAGGCGGTCCGTAGTTCCAACTATGGATGAGTCAACCTTAAGTTGCAGGGGTAATATTGAAACTGTTTCAATATTTATGTAGATAAGAAAACACATTTTATGCAGTTCAATAAAAAATAACACCATCTATAAAATTATTTTACCTGAAAAGCAAAATGGATGAAAAACAATCGCATGAATATTTTCAAGCCAATCAAAAATCTGTTTATTTCGTATATTTTTTGAGCAAACAGTTAAATTTATTCAGAATATTTATTCTGAATAAAACTTCTATATTTTGAATAGGCGCATATTTATGCGCCTATACAGTAAAACACTGCAATCGTGGTTATTTCAGTATGTGAACCGTAAACTATTCATTTTTCTTTAATTTATTCATTGAATAGCAAATCAAACACGTGGAGATATTATCAGAAAACCTAATATCAATATTCGCACCTCATAAACCAAATTTCGATTATTACACTTCCCATCGACCGTAACGGTTTTACGAATCGAGTTACCTGTAAATCCTTTGAAAACCAGTTGAACAAATATGTTATTCGAATGCAGATGAAAATGTGATTATTGAATTGAAATGCAGATTAAAAATTACCACAAAACATTGGCTGAAATAACGAATAAAATTCTGAACTTTATGTCATATATTAGCCGAACGATAGATTTTTATTATTTTGTTGATGTAAAACATTGATTTTTTTTGTTTTATTTTGTGAATGCCGGTTGAACTAAGAACCGTGAATTTAACACAATCCAACCACGAGAGTGTTTTTTTAGTGAGTTTAATTCATCTTGGTGAAAGACTACATTCAGAACCGTAATGTTGACAAATCTAAATAGCCAGGTACTACCCTACTCTCCTCTTTATAATATTCTTCCCGACCCCACTACATTTAGCCTCCCAACGTATCCCAATTAGGGACTCCATAGTGACAATGGCTGTAGACTGTTGGGAGCTGTTGGGACTCTTGTGAGCCGGTGGAATTCGGTATTTAAATATTTTTTTAAACCAACCAATCAAGTACGTACTTCAAATAAATTTTCATTAAAAATCTTTCATACTCTTGCCAGTCTTACTTAAAAAGATTACCTAATAAGCCGTTGCAGTGTTAGTTTAGCAAAACTAGGAAGAGGACCGTATACTGTTCGGGTTAAATCGTTACTCATAGTAATTCCCATTACATAAACACCAAAGCTGCTATAAGAACGGTTGGTGGCTGTAAATAATGTCCTGACTTTTTTTATACAGGCATCACCTTGTTCCAAACCCAAAAAAACGGTCAATTACGCATTTCGCATTTCGCATTTTGCGTTTTTTTTGCAACTTTCCGTTTCTTCAGCTGACATTCGTAATGCCATTGACCCGGTCTGTTTTCATTTGCATCAAAATTTGGCCAATAAATCGATATTTCAACTTTAAATACCCCTCCGATAGTGCTGCAAATGGGTATTACTCTTTTTCTACATTTTTATTACGCAACAGATCGATATTTGTTAAACTTCTCGAAAAAATATAATTCATACATAATTTTGCCTACGCTATGGCCGGTTTACGCATTCGCAGCGATTATGAGTATCGTTTTCCACAATCCTGACTTTATACGACCGTATAATATTTATACCGAGATGATAAGTAAGACGGATAAAGTTCTTAAGGAATAGATGTACCGATTTAATGGAAATGCTATTTGGCAGGACATTATTTAAAGCCACCAACTGTTCTTACAGCAGCGTTGATGTTTATGTAATGGAAAGCATAAAATGTAACAAAAGCTTGAATAATGGTAACGTAGACGATAACCATCTCATCTATTTCAATCAAATTACTCCCTTTATTCGGTAATATTTTTTTCACGAAAAGGAATAAGCGTTGAAAGGGAATTCTAACAGATCGTTGAAACAACATACAGCACCGTTGCTCCGGGCCATGGTAAAGGAGCCCTAAAAGAGGTAGGTATACGTTTTCAGGGGCTGAAAAGCTGCAAGGAACGGCCAGCTGAAATGAAATGGCAATTAGAAAACATTTCAGATCCTAGAGTAGAAGAATAAATTTGTTTTAATTGTCGGGTTAAAAGCCTTTTATTATTTCTGGGCAATAAAGGCGTTGTTTCTATTGGAGTTTGTGAAATTATAGGAGTTTATTTTATCGTCACATAATGGTCATTTAGATTAAAGGTCGACTTTGTAAATTCTTTGAGAACGTGACGGTGTTTGTTAATGCAACTCTTCCTTATGAGATAAGTAGGGTAATTAATCCAAACATTTAAACCCTCCAACGATCTAATATGAGTTGTTGTTTTAAATTTCAAGTAAGTTTTAAATTGTAAAGACAGCCAAAATTTTTCTTGTGTTAATTACTCCTTGAATTGGAGAAATCATTAAAACCAGCCACCAATTGAAAGTGACCAACTAATGCACGGGGGTTTCATTGAATCCGATAAGTTGGTCGCAGGAGATTGGCGTATTGTATAGAGATTTTATGCTGCGTATACATCTGCGAGCCGAAACGCGAACCCAGCCTCGAATTACGGGAAAGGAACGAAGCAACCGCAAGCAGCGTTTCACGCCATTTGCTGTTGCTTCGTTCCCTACCCTTAATCGAGGCTCAGCTCGCAAATGTATTAGCGCCATTAGATATTACTAGTATAATATTTCAAAACTGCTGACCTTTTTCTTTTTTCTGGAAACTGGATTTTTTTCTCAGTGTGTCGCGCAAAAGTTCCCACTGAAAATTCTGTGGAAGTAACTTTGTTAACTACTAAACAATGTATTTTTTCAACAGAAATGTATGAACACATAAACGAAACAACTTAAAAAAATATAATATTGTGGCTAAAATTATCTGTAACCGTTTACCTTGATTTACTTTTTTGCTTTCTTATAAAATTGTTTACAATAAATATAAAAACTAATTTTTCGCTTGAAATCGAGCGTTTCTAGACTCCGTTTGCCAAGCGATTTTAATGCCTATTACCTTTATTCGTGACGATATAAGGAATACCAAGAATAACTTCCTCTTAACGCTTCCTCATTCACTTCTGAAAGCCGCGAGACGAGAGTTAGTTATTAACCTGCGATTGTGTAACCACAAAATACACCTTTTTTATTGGGCGCTGACAATGCAATAAATTTTATTCCGGAATCGAGTTCGACATTATCACGCTTTCCGGATAAATTTACTGCTTCGGCTTTCAAACTTTTTAAAGGCAGCCATGTTTATGTCACAATTTGACAGCGCCACTCAGCCCCTGATTTATGAAGAACCCTTTACGAATTGAAATGAATTGATAGCTACCAACCCTAAACATACATCGGTTAATGTACCTGACCGAAAACCTCTGTACATAATTTGATGTAGTACAATATGATGGTCGCTGATAATTGGTTTGTTGGACTTTACACAACTTACCTACTCGTACTTCATCTGACCTTTTACTCACTAACGAAGCCAAAAATGTACCAACCTAATATTTAGGGTTGGCACTATCTGTTATATTTTTTGTTGATGTTTATGTACCTTATATTATAGAAACAAACAGTACATGATTTACAGAGATGAAACAATATACAGGAATAAGATACTTCATGTTGGGTACCTATGATATATTTCCTTGCAATGTCTGCTAAGTGGTATGTTTATTCCTTAATTACCAGGTGACGTATGTAGGCATATTTATTATAATGTTATACTAGCGGACACTTGCAAAAAATCTGGGAATATTATGTAAGTAAATATATTTAGTTAGTAAATAACCTATTATTAAAAATTGATTGAACATATACCATTGAAAAAGTAACGAAATCTAACTCATTGTTAAGATTAATCCTAAGAAATTTAAACAACAGATTTCAACACATTTCAAATAAAGAATCAAAATAACTTTCCGGTAAAAAAATATTACATGTATTATACGAGTAGATAGGAACCTTTTTTTAACATTAATTCCACACAAGAGGCGCTGAGAAAAATAATTTCCCTCAGTGTCTATGTCATCTTTGGGGATGCTGTGAGGAGTTTTTTAAGGAAACGAAGGAGAGGAAGATTTAGAAGGTAAAGGTATGAGGAGTGTCCAGGAGTGACGGACATATGAATATATCCCTTCCATCGCGGTAGAAGGCGATGAGTCGTGAGACCAGTTGTAGAGGTCAAGGGGTCTACTCAAACCAGCCTTTCCCGATCTGGCACGCCACGCAGTTTGTGGGCAGGCGCAATCTGAACACACCTCACCCGATGAACCCGGGCACCCCTGCTAATTCACCAAATGTAGCAAAACACTTGGGGTAACTTATGGCAGAGGTGTTGGTTATCAAATAAATGGTTACTGGAGCGGCGTAACGTAAACCCGCCTCACAAATCCTCCGTCTCCTATCGCTGGTTTGAATTTTTGACGCAATCATTTCTAATTGTGAAAATTACACTTAAATACAAAACAAATCAGAGTTTGTTCAACCAGAATTACAATCACTGACATGCCATTAACCAAAATCACGATGCTTGATGATACAATTTCATGATGGGTTTGAGAACTATTCATATTTTGTAGATATAATTATTTATTTAGAAAATTGTGATCTTTTAGTTCTGACAGTTAGATTCGTTTTCGCGACTGGGAGTGACAGCTGTATCGTCTTTAAAAGGCAATGAGACAAGGCCCCTTTTTTGCAGAAAATTATAATTTCACTCTATTTCGACTATCAAATATTCCAGGAATTTCAAATATCATTAATTCCAAAAGTTTTTAAATATTATCTTAAAATTGTAAAATGAATGTCTAGCGTTGTGTTTAACTCACTGATCATCTCGCAGTTTCTCCGCAGGGGTAGGCAGAAAGGACGGACCGCCAAACATCTCGGTCTTGGTACACACTCCTTTCCTCCTTCACATTAATACGTCGTCTCATGCATTTTCTTCTGTTATTATGATTCACTTGATAATGCCGTGTCTTCCTCAGGCACCCACGACTTCTTTTACCATTCGCATTTGCGTCATATATTCTCCTTACACTCCTGTCTTCGTTTATTCGCTCTACATGTCCAAACCATCTGAGCGTCCCTTTCTTAATCTTAATCATTACGTTTACATCAGTCTTGTATTGTTTGCGGATCTGCACATTTCTCACACGATCATACATGTTTTTACCACACATATCTCTTAGGTGTCTCATTTCTACAGCATTCAGTCTACTTTAATTCTTCCCCTGCCAGTTCCATGCCTCACTGCCATACATCAGAGTAGGTACCAGCACTCCATTGTGGACTGCTAGATTCGCTTCTGTGGACAGTTCTTTATTAGCGCCAATCATGTTCAGATTTCCATTAATGTAGTTAATTATTAACTATTAAGTATTTAACAACCAAAATTCATGTTTCACCGAGAGGTAAATACTTATGCTTTTCGTTAAAAATTATGCAATAATGTTCATGATTTTTTAATTTATTTTTATGTGAAAGAGTCCCAACTATCTAGAGCCAGTAAGACTATGGCATCTTCGATTGGGGTATGTTGTGAGGCTAAAGGTAGTAGGGATTTGAATCCGTAACCTCCAGCTTGCTAGTACCACGGAGGCCGTCAATGATACATAATTTCCTCCGATAATATGCTTACATAAGGACAAAGCAAAACCATCATAAAAGTGGATGTAGTATTTATTTATTTTACAAATACCATGCGAGGTTGCAATCATATTTATATTAGTCATATACCAGGAGCACACGATTATTATTGGATAAACTAATAACAGTATATCCACAAATGTAAATTGATATCCATTTTGTTTATCAACGGTATTCGCTGTTGATATTATACCGGTGATATTATGCATTTCAGTTGCGTAACGCAATGATGGCAGTTTTCACCAAACTGCAAAACCGTTGTAGAATATTTTGAAAATGTGTTAAAACCACCACCATAACCACTTGTACTTATAAAGTGAAATAATATGCTTTGGAGCATATGTTGGTAGAAATTCACACAGCAAAATAATTTAATTGGGCATTTATTTCGACTATGGTTTTGGAATGTACTCAGGGATAGTTAAATTATTGGAAATTATAATAATGAAAATACTAACGAAAATAAATTTCCGTTAAGATATTATATTAGATGTATTATGAAGTAGTCCAGTCAGTGGGGGATAAAAAAGGGCTCCACCTTGCAAAAGGTTAGGAAGTAGCGATTTTCACATATGTTGTTAAGATTGGGACTCTAAAGAAAAAAAAAAGTTTTCGACCTTGGGGAGGTCGAGCTCGATCCCCCATCTTGGATTGAAGGTGCCAAAATTTGGTTTTTTCAAAATAATTATGAAGTGGTTGATTTTATAACAAAATTGTTGAAAGCAAACTTAAAGAAAACTAAATTACCTACATTTTTTGTAGATAGTTTTTTTTTGTAAGTCTTATAGGTAACGAGTTACAGCGGTTGAAAGAAGAAAATTTTGACAAAAAATTGTAAAACTCCAGTTTTCTTGATAAATTTTGTATGAACATATTACACAATATCATTTTAACGTATTTCTACGTTACAATATACTTATATAGCATCATCCGTGTGCTCGATGACGTTGATTTGTTGTAGTGGGATCCTAGTCTACAGCTGACTTGGCAACACTGATTGAGTCCTGGTTACAGGACGTTGCCTGGATGCTCATGTCTGCAGATGTTCTTTTCGATGAAACAATGCCTGTTCAAGTTTCAAAAGAACGATTTTTAGCCAATGAAAATAACAAAATCCGTCTGATTTCGATGCTTACAAAGCAATTTATACAGGATGATTTTACAGTTAAGGCGATGCCATACGTAGTAATGCAAAATCATGTTTTTTTGGTTTGAAAATTTGGTCGCCTAGAAATGTTTCAGATGCTTGAATTAAATACTGCGAATAGAATACATCTTGGCCTTTGAAATAATCGAGTATTTTTTAGATAAGTCTTTTTATAAGCTTAAAGAAAAAATAATGTATACTATGAAAACTGCTTTAAAGTTCAAAATCTCCTACTTACGAACTCATTTTAGGTTATGATTTTATTGTATAATGTGGAAAATTAAATTATTTATAAAATGATCGAAAAAAAATTAAATATTTATGCCTGAACATCCACAAAATAAAATAAAAGGCACTTTTTGGCCATGTTTTTTTCTTGCATAAATCAAAACAGGCTGATGGTGTTAAGCGCGAATTTAAACCTTATCGCCATCTACGTAAGGGTTGTTATTGATAGCGGCACAATTTAAAATATTACACGACGTAGTGCATCGCCTTAAGCAGGCTGAAGAAGATGCTGATGAGTTGATTGTCAAAACTGAGATTTCCTTGTGTTCATCATATGACGCTGTTTTCATTATTGGCGAAGACGTTGATCTCCTAGTTCTGCTGACAGCATTAGCACCACCCAAAGGTAGTATATATCTTCGCAAACCCGGGAGAGGCTAAACTTTTGAAAGACTGTGTTTCGCGAATAGTGTGAAATACAAAGAGGCGGCTGAGAATATTCTGTTTCTTCATGCCTTTAGCGGCTGCGATACAACATCGTCCTTCTTCAACCAAGGAAAAACAAAATTTCGTTCGCTTGTGCAAAACGACACAAGACTCAATGCCATGATAGGAATCTTCAAACAACATGATGCAACACCAGAAGACATAGCAGTTGCAAGAACACGCTTTCTTGTTGCTTTGTACGGGGGTGACATGGATAAGGAAACCTTGGAAGAAGTCCGCTACAAACGTTTCGCAAAGTCGACAACAAAAAGCAAATTCAATCTTGCCTCTTTGCCACCAACGAACGACGCTGCACGGTACCATGCATTTAGAACGTACCATCAAGATCAAAAAGGTATGGAATCCAAAAAAAATCCAGAAAACTGGGGCTGGAAACGTGACACCAACGGGCTTGTTCCAGTAAGAATGAAAAAGAAACCAGCACCCGAGACTTTATTAAAATTTATTTCATGCAATTGTAAAAAAGGATGCGGCGTTGCATGTAGCTGCAGGAAAGCTGGATTGAAGTGTTCTATTGTATGTGGGTGCTGTAATGGTCAAACATGCCGAAATTCGCCAGAGGTTCACATCGATGTCGAGGACGAAGAAGAAGAGATTTTGTCAATGGAAGCCCAGAATCTCAGTATCACAGGCAATGAGTTAGATGATGACATTGATGACGAATACTGTTATTAAGTAACATAATTTATAGTAACATAATTCATAGTAATGTAACATAATTTCGAAATCTTCCATCGCTGGTATATCTGTGGAGTAGACCTAATGGGGATACCACAATAAATGTTCTCTACCTCATGGTGGTGTGGAAATGAGTTAACAAAATTATTATAATTAAGTAATGAATAACCCGAAAAAATTACAAAGTTGGGAATTTCATCATTTTTTAGAAAAATATTCACATTTCCGCCACTGTAACTCGTTATCTATTAGACTTACAAAAAAAAAACTTCCTACAAAAAATGTAGGTAATTTAGTTGTCTTTAAGTTTGCCTTCAACAAGTTGGTTGTAAAAACGACCACTTCACAATTATTTAAAAAAAAAAAAATTTTGGCACCTTCAATCCAAGATGGCGGGTCGAGCTCGACCCTCCCAAGGTCGAAAACTTTTTTTTTTCCTTAGAGTCCCAATTTTAACAACATATATCAAAATCGCTACTACCTAACCTTTTGCAAGGTAAAACTCCCCACTGACTGGACTAAAGGTCCTTTGTCTTGTCTTTAGCACTTGTCTGAATTCTTCACCCAGTCAGTTCCAATATTAAAAATGACAATTAAATTCAGAGCAATTTTGAGATCGTTGAGCCGGATTTCACGCAGGACTTAATGCACTACACAGACAATCGAAAGCATTATGTTTGACTAGCGCAGACTCGTGAAAAATCATGAGATATAATAATCATTGCAGGATTTGTGAAGCTGAAAGTGTTTATTAGATATTTGCTCCAAGATTTATCTTTTTAAAACTTACAAATTCAAATATTTTAAATAATATTTATAGCGTAATTATAAATCTTTGTTGACAAATTGGGGATACGATCAGAAATTTAACTTTGAAAATAAACCTTAAGGGTAACGGCTGTGCGCCTTCTACATACAAAACTTAAATTTGGGTTTGAGGCCATAATACTTTTCCACACTGAATCATTTATCAAAAGGTATAGCAAATATCCTACACGGATACGTACTATTTTACATTTATTTATGTGTAAAATTAAAAAAAATAGGTCATTTAATAATTGAATTTTCACGATTTTACAAGCAACGTAAAAAAGACGTTTTTTGTGTCGGAATTTAAAAAAATATATATATTTAAGAAATTTGTGTTCTTACGAAAATCATCGTTTGAAAAAATTAAATTTAGACCCATCAAAACAGTTATTTTGATGGTTAATTTTTTATATTTCATTATATTTGCATGCTAGAAAATTATTATTTTATTAATTACCACTAAGTTACAAATAATTGCCAAACTTGCCTCTGAGATAATGAAATACCTATTTTTTAATTGGCCTTTGTAATAATGTGAAACACAAATAAATATAATAGGTATTATCCTTACTGATTATTGCAACACCCTTCGATTAAAATAATAAATTTTCAGTTTAGTTGGGTGTTTTGTCCTCAAATCCAAATATAAGGCTGCAAAAATGTTCCCTTAAGTTAATTTCGATAGTTACCTTCGTTACCTAGTAAATAAGGCCTTATTGAAAATTATAAAAGCGCAGCAAAAATGCTAAGAATATTAGAACGGGTTGTGTCAGAAAAATTTAACAATTCATCAAATATCAAAGTAAATTTTCAAGTTCTGTAAAGCTTCTATTCAGGTTCTGTTATTATAACATTATTGGCCAGTAGTTTCACCGATCTGAAATAATGACGGAACTTAAATAGAACTTTCACAGAATTTCAAAATTATCTTTCAAATTTGATGATTTAAATGATGGAATCGTGCGTTGTAGTGCTGTTGTTTTCAGACAGATTTTCTTTGAAACACACAAAACGCAAAGAATTCAATGAAAACGAATTCTTTATAACTTCTACAGAAGTGCAGGGTAGTATTTTTGTAAAAAGTAGATACATAATAAAATTATAGTTTACCTCATCTAAATTTTTGCTTCACACACATAATTAATAATACCACATTACATAATATATAATGACATCCAAGGATTGTCAATTTCAAATCATCAAAACAATTTTACATATTACTTTATCCCTGCATTATTGCAAATGAAATTATTTCGTGTTCCTAATAGAGTCATATGAAGTAAAAAAATCTTTCACTGCAACAACTTTTGTTTATAAACTTTCTTATATCAAGCTTACATAGCTAAGGTAAACAATATGCAGAAGTAGCAGACATTTTCAATATCACCAAATTAGTACATACAAAAAAAATTTGACAGACTTAAAAAAAATAGTTATGTATAAATGTATCCGTAAATAAATAACTAAATATTTTTATATCACTAAATAAGAATATAATACTAATAAATCTAAATATGAAGCACAACGGTCTCAGCTGGGAATTGACCCAGGATCAAAATGAAAAATATGAAATAATTAGGTTCCAATGACCGAGTGGTTAGTCATTGCCCCGGTAAAACCGAGATCCTAGGTTAGATTCCCAGTTGGGACCGTTACCTTTTTATTTTGCGTGTCTTGTTCTGTTTCATGTTTCGCTTAGATTAATTAGTATTATTGTCTTTATCAATGATGTATTACGTTGATAAGTATAAATTTCAAAATAAATTCTAATAAAATTTAGTATTTCATGACCTATTTATGAATTTTAAAACAGCTCTAAAAATATTGCTTTCATGAATTTGTGAAAACCCCTTTGATCATATTTTGATAGGTGTCTTTTATGAATTCAATTAGGGAACATCAATGGCTGTATATTAGAATACGGGTCACGGGTCTCAAGTGGCAAGTAACGTGATGCATACGGGCTCATGAATAAACTTCATTAAACCGGTGCTGCATCATCTCTTTTATCCGAGTCTCAGTGGATATTTCAAAGATTAGAAGTCATCTACGAATGGAAGTCTGAAATTCATTATACGAACCTTGTAAAAATAGCAACTTTCCAATTTCGGCAGATGAAAATCTGGTTTTAATTAGGCGATAAAGCAGGTTTATTCTCATTGTTATGTTCTTCATCGCGTACTTATTGTAATTACATGCTAGTAATAACTCGTTTGTAATTATATTGTAATTAAGATAACGTTTAATGTGCAAAGGAAGAGATAAGATTATACGATTACTTAGGTATAAACAGAACACGAATTAAAGGGAGAGATGTGTAGCTACATTGAATAAGAAATGTATTTAGACCATGATTAAATAAGTTAACGTTGTCAATTGCTTTACACGCTGAAGACAATGTTAAAAGCAAAAACATATTCATTAACATTTAATTACATAATATAAAAAAATGGCTTATCGCTAAATTTAATTACAATTTCTTTAAACCAATTTATCGTATGTATTTCTTTAAATCAATGAAAAAATTTCTTTAAACCAACCCAATTCGATATTTTTACTAATTTAATTTTGTATCCTGCTAAAGGCATCTGATTTTTTTGAATCCGATAGTTTGCAGTCCAAAAATTATTATGGTGAAACATTTTTTTGTCCATTTGGTTTTCGGTTCAAAGAATTTTAATCGAGACTTCGATAGCATTAAAGGCATAGCATATTAGCATTTTTTTTTCTGTAACCGCCGTGACAGAAGCACGTACCGTAGCGCGATGACTTATAACGCGTGCAATATAATAATAAACGAGTGTCTTGCATTTATGCAAAATAAAGCGGACACTCTAGATGAAGTTTCAATCACACAACTGTGCACTTCCGCTTTCACCGAGGAGGATATAAAGCTGGCCAAGAACATCTTATTCGATAAGTTTCCGGAGAAGCGTACTCTGCGGAAGGGAGATGGCAGGATCAGCCGCGATCTTCAGGATATTCTGAGGGCCCTGAAGGAGACAGATCCTGACAAACTACCGATATTCGTCGCAAGACAGTTACACAAATTGCCGCCCGTTAACTTTGACAGTGTGGACGTTTCCCGTTTACTAAAAGATTTCAATGCCATGAAATCCGAAATTTTGCAAATTAAAAGCGACCTAAGGGAATCATCGAGCACAAACACAGCCGAAATAATGCAAGAACTTAGTTCACTACGTGATCAAATTAAGGAAATTAATATTCACAATGAGTGCAAGACGAAAACTCCGATTCAATCAAAACAGAGTGGTGACAAACATGTGGGTAATTCGAAAATAAACAATACCCACACAAATGCAGCATCGGGATCATATGTAGATGCTTGCAAAAGTACTCCACAAGCGCCGACTAACACTAACAACGACGTGAATAATCTGTACACACAGAACAAGCGAGCTGCGCACACAAACTCACCTACCGCCGGTGCAGCTAACGCCGAAAACAAGCAGGCGGGTTACATGCAAGGGCCGCAAACAGGCGCTGCCGACCATAATGGGTTCAAACTAGTCATGCGTAAGAAGAAACGTATTCATAATATGAGAGGGAAGGCGCAATCAATTGCACTAAAATCTGCGGATATAACCGCATCAGTATACATATCAAGGTTTGCGACTGATACGACGAGAATGACGTAACAACTTACCTAAAAGACAAAGGCCTAGATGGGGTCAGGGTAGAATTAATAAACACCCTTCCACACAACTCCATTTAATTCATTCAAACTTGCGGTGAAATCAAATGAATTAAAGAAATATCTGGAAGAGGAACTGTGGCCTGAGGGAATTGTTTTCAGAAGATATAAAGAATCACGCGTACATAACAATCACCACAATGCATAATAAAAATTTAAAAATTGTATCGGTGAACTGCAGATCCGTTCGCAGCTCAGAAAAATTCATCCATGACCTGTGTGATACACATGATATTGTTCTAATTCAGGAAACTTGGCTACTCCCGTCGGACTTAGAATTCTTATCCCACATACACCCGGAATACAACAGCTTGGGAACCTCTGCCGTCAATACATCGATAGGGCCAGTGTTGGGCCGGCCACACGGAGGAGTGGGGGTGCTGTACAGGCAAAGTCTCAGGGCTGCCACGATCCCGTTGAGTAACTGCCGATTGGCGGGTATCGAGTTAAGCCTAACTTCCGAAACTTTATGCATTTTCACCTTGTACATGCCGACTTGCACAGCAGATCACTTCGAAGAGTACGTTGACTGTCTCGCCACCGTGCAAGCAACTATTAACGAAAAGGATTACACCAACTCCATAATTATCGGAGATTTTAATGCAAATCCAGATTCACTTTTCGGAATAGAACTTAAATCCTTCTGTCAAGAATATGATCTTATATGTGCTGATACCGAAATGTTACCAGAAAATTCATATACATATATCAGTGACGCACACCACACCACTAGGTGGCTGGACCACTGCTTGATGACAAAAAATATCTTCAAGCAGATTCTAGAGATGAAAATATATTACGACGTGGACTGGACAGACCATAGGCCTCTCGAACTTACCATACAAACGGAAGGAATACCAACTACCGAAATATATACATGTATGAAAACTGACCGAGCAACTTGGAATCCAAAGAATGAACGTGACATTCAGAGTTATAATATAACCTCACAAATTTTTCTACAAAATATTCAACAAGATTTAATATCGAATGAGAGAATTGGCAACCCTGCAATTGCGAACATCGAGGCACTATATACCCACATAGTGGACGCACTACGACACGCTGCGATTGAAGCATTTGACAATCGTAAACAAAGATCACAACGGCATAAACAAATATGTGGTTGGAATGACTTCGTCGCGCAAAAATACGCAGAATCGAGACGCGCTATGATGATCTGGATCGAAAATGGTAGGCCCCATGAGGGCTCCATCGCGGAGGAAAGAAAGTTAAAGCGTGCAGCGTTCAAACTAGCATTGAAAAAATGTCAAAACGACTCCGAACAAATTCAAATGGACAAAATAGCTGGAGCTTTACATAACCGTGACTTTAAACAGTTTTGGAATAAGACAAACAAACACTGCAACATACGATGTAAAATTCCGTGCAATATAAATGGAGAAACGAACACTAAAGCTATTGCTAACATTTTCGCAGAACACTTCGCCACCTCTTCTCCGACCTCTCCAATCCCCGCAAGCGAACCACCACTGAGTCGTTTAACAAATGAAGACAGCGGCTTATTGATCACAGCAGACATGGTCATTACCCTGAGACAAATGAAAACTGGGAAATCAGCGGGTCATGACGGACTGAGTACCGAACACATCAAACACGCTGGAGGACCGATTTTTCTACTGCTGGCAAGTTTATTTACCGACATCTTGAAGAACGGATACTTATCAACTAATATGACAAGAACTATTATAACACCTGTTCTCAAATCTAAATCGTTGGACTCTACCTCTCAAGACAGCTATAGACCTATCTCAATTGCCACCACCATCGCACGATTATTCGAACGTCTATTATTAAACAGTATCGGACCCAGTCTGGAAACCCATGACAACCAAATGGGATTCAAAAAGCAAACTGCTACCGATACTGCTATTTTTACGGTAAAAAGAACCCTGGAATACTACAGGAATAAAAAGACTACCTCATATGCATGTTTCTTAGACCTGAGCAAGGCCTTCGACAGGGTTTCTCACCCTCTGCTATGGGCTAAACTCAGAGAAAGAGGCATATCATCGGAGGTCATACATATCCTCGACTCGTGGCACAGACAGCAGGAAAACTTAGTAAGATGGAGGGATGATTTTTCCGAACCTTTCCTCCTAAAGAGTGGCGTCAGACAGGGAGGATGCATGTCACCGATACTGTTCAATCTGTACATGGACGAACTCACCGAAAGGCTAAACAATGCAGGAGTAGGTTGCCACATCGGAGGACAGTGTCTGAATAACGTCAGTTATGCGGACGATATGGTCCTGATGGCACCATCTATAAGGGGACTGCGCATTCTTCTGAAAATCTGTGAAGATTATGCTGAAGAAACAAATATGTTATATAACCCTGCTAAAACGGCTCTATTGGTCATAAGACATGGGCAAGGCTCGAAAAATATTCCTCCAGCTACCTTGAACGGTGTGAACTTGAAGGTGACCGAAGGAACTAAATACCTTGGGCACATAATCACCAGTAATCTGATGGACGATGATGATATTGATAGACAAAGGAGAGCTCTCAGCGTTAAAGCAAACATGCTCAGCAGAAGATTTCGCCTTTGTAGTACCGCAGTAAAAAGGACGCTCTTCCTTTCCTTCTGCGCAACGTTGTACACGTGCGAACTATGGGCAAACTACAAAAAGAGTAGTATAGAAAGACTACGGGTCCAGTACAACAACGCCTTCCGCACAATGTTTTGTCTCCCCAGATACTGCAGCGCTTCCCGTATGTTCACGGAGGGGCGAGTTCCCGGATATGCAGCCCTTATTAGATCCAGGGTGGCAGGAATGAGGGAAAGGATAAGAAGCTCTGGAAATATCCTCACTATGGAAGCCCGCCTCACTCCATCCTCCAGCATTGACGCACACTGGAGAAAAATACTAGCTCCTAACATAGTCACGGCTCCCTAAAGGCTTCAACTTTCTATTATTCTATTATTTTATCATTTTATTCTATTTTATTCTCAATTTATTCTATTTTCTTTTCTTTGGTTTTCTGTTCTATCTTTTTGTTTTTGATTATATATTTTATTGTATCTCTATATGGAATGTGTGGGACTGCACTAACCTCCCCACATACCGGAATAAACACTTTATTATTATTATTATTATTAAAGGAAGTGATTAGTGAAACATCGGCTTGTGGTCGAGTGGGCTAAAGCATCCGGTTCCTCTCAATCTTGGCGAGTTTATTCCACTGAAAGTCAAATCATCCAACATAATAATGACAAGCTAAAATTTTAAGATGACTTGGCTTGGAAAAGCTTTTAATCATGGAATTTGGGAAATATCAAATTTTATAGGTTAGGTTCTAGGTTATGATAACATTACCAAGGAATGTTTGTAATGATAAGTTAATATATGCTAATTTCTTAACTACACTACATTCAATTTTGTTAAATGTTGCTTTTTTTTGGATTCAAAAAGATTTTTGTCTGACTGTCTTTAATTAACAACATGACTTCTTAATTTATGTATGTTTTGCACTCATAAGTAATTGTCCAACAAAGGCTATTTTTTTAAGAAAAGTAAGTCGCCAGCATAACAACTGTGAACCCTCAGACCATAGAACGATTGTGTTATCTCCTATATGTCACGGTATTCAATTGAAATATTTAGTCCTGTCTTTTCACTGAAATTTACATGTGTTGTCATTCGGTGTTTGCAAATTTCTATTGGTTACGCAACGTAATGGATCCCTGGTATCTGAGCTTTCTTTGCATCTTTCTTTCGAGACATTAGTAGTATCGATGAATCAGTGTTATTTCATCCCTTTTACAGCTATTGGTGCTTTCTACTACCTATGGTTATATATCTTCTAAGTTCACAATGACCTGTTAATAGTCGAATCGAGTGAGTTCCTCTTCATGTTGACTAGTCGCCTGGTTTCTTTCAAAATTAGATAGTTTATGAATATTTTGGAAATGATAACAGTTAATTAAGGTTAACGCTTTCTTTGCATGATAAGAGGGGACACTTGTACATTTACTTGATGAACTGGTGATATTTTATCATTTTAACATTTCCTACAGGTCTCATGAGGTGGCAGTGTCCTATTGATAGTCATATTAAAGTGAGTTTAACCCCATTTTAGTCCACTATAACGATGGGTATGACTTATTTTACTAAGAGCGGGAACCACGGTACCAGCTCAATATTTTCGTATGGCTCAAAGAGTCGACTTAATTGAACGATGGCTCAATTGAACGGGACCTGTGAGCTCAGATCGTATGAGCAATGAAAATATTGCGCTTGCCCGATACGACTCGCCCGATACGGCTTGCCCGGTACGGCCCCCCCCCCGATACGGCTCCCCCCATACGACTCCCTCGATACTGCTCCCAGATCCCAGCATAAGTATATGAATTATTGTACAATTCTTGATAAATGCAAATATGCTAGGTTGTTAGTAGGTGCAGGTGTATATATTACAGGTATATAAATAAAATGCAGAAAATAGTTAATCGCAACTGGGAATCGAACCAAAGATCTAGCTATTGTAACCAAATTTATTCCTAATGTAATTTTTTCGATCACATACTTCAAACTCAGAATTAATGAAGACAATTGCGACCGCCACCTTTTTATTTTATGTATGTTTAGCTAGAGTTATAAATATTATCTTCTTCTTTAATTATTAAATATATTTTATTCCAATAAAATTAAACACAGCTTTTTGATTAGCACAATGTTTGCGAACCAGCGGTAGTAAAAATGCTTAATGCATTTGCGTGCAAGGACTCCAGCAACATAAATAATTCCTTTACCTGGAAAATATATTAATAATTTGAGTAAATCCCCTTTCATAATTCTGAAATGCGAAGTACAACGCGGGTACCTATGTACGAAAGCAGCAACCCATGTTCTCATAAGATCTCTGGTAGGTTTACAGTACCAAGTATATGAGTTGGTACAAATCCCCACCGGGGCAGAACAGATTACCGACATGATAAGCTGTAACTTGCATGTCTGCTAAATACTAAATAAGTTTATGAAAGATCTTCTTTATTCTCCTCTTGGAAAGCGTATTACTGCGGCTTGCATATGTAATAATTATTTTTAAACTGAAGATTCACGAGAATTTTCTGTAAGCAAGTTTATCACAACATGTTGTCATGGTTGTTAAAATTAAATAATATTGAAAATTAATAAAATACTTAGTTTTTATTAATTTCAATTAAAATGGTTCCACAAAATAAGTTTGCTGTGTTAGAAGAAGTAAATAAGAATGTTCATAAAACAGGCCCGACGCCCAAAACTTGCATACATGAATGTTTGGAGTAAGAATAAGTAATTAAAGTAATTCACAAACAAGAGGGTAAATGGTACACAAATACCTACCTACGTAACAGTGACCGGATAAATCATCAAAATGATAATTCTTCACATCTTTAAAAAGTTATATAAAGTCATGGAAAGAGATGAAACAAAAACTTTATTAACTGGGTTAAGTAGGTTAGGTTAGGTTAAGTTAAAAATTTTTTTTCATCGTTTCTAATGACTTTATGTCACTTTTTAAAGGTGTGTTGAATTGTTACTGTGTTGAGTTACCATGGAACCCTACGTAACGATTTATTATTTGCATTGCTGCAGTGGTTTGGAACTTAACTATCTTAAAAAAGGTCTTCATCACATTATCACCGTAGATTAACAGTAATTAACAGTAGAACTTTTTTAGAAGCCTTAACAGTGTTTAATTGGGTCATAAAAATACCTATTTAATAATTAAAGTGGAAATGAATAATACTGTATTTTCTCAATATTCGCCGTAAAAGAGAGAAATAACCTGAATTTGTGAGGCAAGCTTTAATGTAGAAAATGTCTTTTACTTTGTATATTTAATCCTTTGAGTTACACAGTACTTAATAGATTCATTGCTCGCATATATATGACATCATTAAAATTTGTTATACGACTTCAAAATAGAAAATTCCAATAGAAATGAAGGAAACCTCATTTGAACCTAAAAAAGTTTTGCATAGTAAAACCTTTTCTAATGTTTAAAATCAGTACATACGAAAACCTGATATGCCTTTTTAGCTAGTGTCAATGAGTAAGCGTAAGCAAAAGAAAGTGCTGTTTCTCAGTGAACACAATAATATGATCTAAAATACTTACAGAACATTATAAAATTCGATATGTTTATATGTATGTGGTCGAATATCAGCTATAAATTAACTAAATTAAGTTCTACGAATACAAAATACAATTAAAATATTCACCGAAGCTATAAATAAATTAGTCTTTATTTTCATCTCTTTTTCTAATTAAAAGTTTTGATTGTTTCGACAGTACAATACAGTCTGTCGAATATATTATTTGCTCCAACTTGTAAATCAAATACAAAGCAAGAACTTTTGACCCATTCGAACCCGATTGAATCCTGTGGTAATAGAAATATGTAATTAATACTTAAGTGAAATGTAATGCTTTCTCAATAAGGGAGAATATGAAAGTAATCAACTAATGTAAAACTTGTACTTTCTAATAGAAATCAATTACATTTTAAAATTATACAGGTTTCTAAATAAACGTAAAAAAGTTGCGAATGTTTTTAATAGCTTGAGATTTACATTCGAGAAAATGGAAGTTTTCTCTCTTGTCATAATATTTTTCCATTTAATACTGATCAACTAATAAATACAGAAAGAATGTAGAAAATTTTCCAAAGAGGTGCGCAAACTCAACTAAATCCTTTGTAAGTCTTTTTAAAATATTCCCATTTTCGTCACATCACAACAGTGACGTTTTGTTGTGTTGCTAAAACAACAGAAAGTTTACACAAAATTGGGGATACACGCAGCTTTGGGGGCTTTAGTTGAGAATGGTCATCCAGAAACACAGCTTTGTTTTGAAACTACGCCGGGTTTTAGCGTGTTAAGTAAGTGTTTTTTTAATAGAAAGCTCTCGTTCGGCACTGTACAAGAGCTGCATACAAACAACCTTTTTATAAGACAAACTACATTGTAACTCATTCAAAATTGTGAGGAATTATGGATGGGTCTTAGTCGCGCGTAGATATTTCACAGCAGGGGTTTTCATACAGTTTTAAAGCGAATAAGTAAAATTAAAACCAAAATTTTCTTTTAAAAATTCTGTAGTATAGAAGAAAAACAACTCATTGCTGTATGTTTAGTTGTGGACGTGACTTTACGGTTTTTTTTCTTTTTTCTGAGGAATAATTTAACAAAACATTTTTAAATATGGAAATTCTATCGTGAGCAGATATTTTATGTTCATATCTGGGAGATTTTTTTTCTATTAATTCAGTATCTACTTTTAGGAATTAAATGTTTCTGTTATATTTAAAATTTGCTCTTCTTTGTAGTGACGATTAATACATGTAATTTGCATATATTCATATTCTTCTTAATTTAACCTGCGTATGTTTGAGCTCGCAAAACTCTAAAAGTAGTCCACCGATATCGCTGAAAATATCAAAGTTTGTTCTTATTGGTATCAGGAGTGTTAAGAGAGTTGTTTGAATGACAGAAGAAGTCGGGACGTCTGAAGAATACTTAACATAATATCTCTGCACGGGAATGAGATACGGAGTCGAATTAATTTCTGAGATTCCTCTACCTGAGGGAGTATGGCTACTACCCGTGGCTCTATCCTACTGACTTTCTCTTGGGCATGCTCGGTATGAACCATCTACGGGTCAGAAGAGATGTGCATATTGTATTACACTTCTTCAAACTGATTCGTGGATGGTTTTAAAATCCGACTATCATGGAGAGTATTAGTCTCTATGTTCCTGATGGTTATCTCCGTCACCGACAGCATAGACTGTTTTATCTCCCGGCCTGCAGGACCAACTTGCCAATGGTCATGCCGGTGGGGAGAGCAGTCTTGCTGTTGAACACAATTAATTCGGATATCGACATATTTAGCATCGGTGAAACTGCCTTTAAAAGGCAAGCTCTATTGATGCTGGTATAGTTTATACACCGCTAACTATTATGTAATACCATTTTACAAATGTACTTAAAAACGAAATAAAATGTAATTTTGTAATGTTTTTAAAGGAATAAACAAATTGAATTGAATTGAATTGAATTGAATTGAATTAAAGTCGATGTAATGTAGCGTTTTAACAGTAACACTGTGGTATACAGTAGCGAATGGTGAAAGAAGTCGGAGACGCCCGAGACAGACATTAGCAATAAAAACAGACATTAGCAATAAAGACAATCTTTAATACTACTCTTCTATATATGAATCTAGTTGCTCTATTTTTATGTTTTACTCTTTACTTTCTAAGATATATTATGCTTTTAAAAACATGCAATGTGAATTGAAATAAATTGGCATTGGTGCGTGAATGAAATAAACTACCGTTTTTTTATTCGCATTATCGTGAATTCGTGAACATTCTTGGTACTATTAAAATGTTGTTTGTAGCGTTGAAAACCTCTTTTTATGGGGTAGCATTCGGTGCCGCATTCCTTTGAGACTTACCTCAACCGGAAACACAAATTGAGTTCCACACTCCTGATAAATACTCCTAGTTACCTATATTATGGTTAAACGTACACAAATATGTATGTTCCCAGTAAGCTGGTGATTGAGGAACAGGAAAATGCCCCTATTCTAAAATCTATCAAGAACGCGGGTATATTTTTGAAAAATGTTCATCATGGCCAGACATAAGCAATTTATCATTTTAATTATGTCCTAAGAAACATTGGCATTGCAACTGTACTAAAATACATCATCAAATCAACTAAACCGTAGAATTCTGTTTGTTGAACCTCCTAAAACTCTCCCTATGAGTTCTGGTATGTGTTTACTTACCATTTTGCCCAACTAAGGGTTTTAAATCAGTAAGTGTGTTATCATTGCCTTAGGGAAGCGTAGTCCTGTTTTAACTCTACCGTTTCGCATTTCGTCTAACTGTAAATTTGTTTTTACGTTCCGTTTCAAGATGGAGGCGGCTTAGGTGACCATAAGGTTCAGTAAAGATTATTTTTTCAAACGTGCACGTAGAAAAATTACTGACATAAAATACTGTTATTCGTTTCCCGGTTAAAAACGGGATTGGAGGCCTTTAACGAATGAATTCACAGAGTTCCTAACCAAGTGTCAGTTAAAAGCTTATATTTTATGAAGATATTGATTTTGAAAAAATCTATTTAATTTTATTGGTAAAAGAACACGTATTTTCGATATATTCTGAATGACTAATATTTTATCAGGGAATCGGCATGCTATCACTTTTTAACAGGATCACTTCTCTCCATATGAAATCGTCTTGTTTATTTGTACTTTCTTGAACGCATTTTTTTTATTATGGTACGTACCTGCCCGAAGAAAGTTTGAAAAAAGAATTATTAAAGTACTGACGTTTCTTTGGACAAATTGTGTAATTTCTTATTTCAAATAAAATATCTATCATATAACATATATGGTTTACAAGTATACGTCAGTAGGTAGATGCTTAAGTACCTACTTACAAATCTTGATTTTGGTTTTTAAAAAAAATATTAAGTACCTAAAAATAGAAAACATCTTTTTTTTTGGGTCGCGGTCTACTTTACACAGAACTGCTGGTTTATATGGTTTAATACGAAAAAAATGATATTGTAACTGTTGAAAATTGAGCGTGGTAACGTAAAAACTAAAACAGCTTATGATGCTTCATGTGGCACTTAAACAAATCAATTTTTGCAATTATGTTCCACTTAAAGGTGAAATCGCCACCGGTGATTGAAATTTGATAACTTTGAAAGAATCTTTTATTTTTATTTTTGGAATAACTTCAAATTGTAATATTTAATAATACGATGTATGAATGTGAATAAGGCAAGGAGCGTGTGCCAAGACCGAGTTGTTTGGCAGTCCGTCATCTCTGCCTACCCCTGCGGGGAAACGGCGTGGTGGTCAGTTAGTTAGTTAGTTAAGACAATGAAACTTCGAAACAGAAACATCGTCGTATCGAGGAATTGAACCCAGGACCCTAACCACTGAGCGAATTCGACCCTATTGGCTTCGGTCATATTTGACTGTATTTCGACTAAGAACTACCAAGATTATCTTCATTATCATAACGTAGTTTTTATTGGCTGCTATATTTATGTATGACCGTTCAAAGTTGATGTTGTTTTCATGAGAACGAGACGTTTCTTCGACTCGTTTTTTGTGGCTTTTTTGGACGGCTCGTATGTGAAACGAGTTACCGGCCCTCCATATAATCCTGGCCTCTTCGAGACCCACATTAATAAATACCTTTCTACCTACCTTAACCTGCCTCACATCGTTTCCCAACCGGGTTGCGACAAAGCTCTCCTACCTTTACACTGTACGGAAGAGGACGCTCTTGTGAGGTGTCACATAAAAAAAATGTCAGATAGCGTCTCGGATAAACGGATCAATTTTTATTTTAATGTCCGACATCTATGGACTTTTCTGCAAGTCTTGGATGAATATTTTATTTTTGTAATACTGATATATGTAAAAATACTTTTTGTTACTCGAATCATTAAGTTAGTTTTATAACTAGTATTTTTGCTGGGTGTTCTTTCAAAGCAGTACATTTATAAAAGCACTTGAAAAACCCAAAACACTCGATATTTGGCAGTTGTGGAAGTGTGACGCGTGCGATGTCGGAAAAAATTCCTTTCCTAACATCACCATTTTTTTGTCATTCTACAAATGGCTTCATAAACAAAGCGCGCTTTAGAAACAAAGCGTTTATTTTGTTCGTGTTGCAAATATTGCGGTTGCCTTTTGTATTGCAAGTTATTGCAGGTGTCAAAACTCCAGGCTCCATTTCAATGATACGGGCTTGAATTGAATTGTAACTTTGATACTGATATTAAATAATCGTTTCCAATACCACGTTTGGTGCTGATTTTCTCTAACCGAGAAGTTTATCTGAGAGGAAGTCCGGAAAAATATATTTTTTACGTTGAAAAATCAGAAAAAAGATATTGTCGCATCTAGGACTTGAACCCAGGGCCCTCGCCTTGCCGGGGCACCGCTCTACCAACTGAGCCAAAGGAACCCTATCTCCTTCTGTCAAATTTAACTGTATCATATTTCGAATAAGAACTACCAATATTTTCTTCATTTTCTTACCGTTTTTATAAGCAGCTATCTTTATGTATGATCACAAGATTCAACTCGAACTAAATGCAATTTAGAGAGTGTCTTGGATAAATTTGTCCTTTTTTAATTTTTAATGAGCATCTATTGACTTTTCGCAAGATGAATATTTTTTTTATTTTTGGAAAATATTAATGAGTAAAACCTCAAATTGTAATATTTGATTATTGACGAAAATATCATCGATTTTTAAACGAAAATTTGAAACAGAAAAATATACGGTTGCATCTAGTACTAGAATCAAGGACCCACGCCTCGCCGGGGCACCGCTCTACCAAATGTGTTTTATATCTTTATGATGAATCGTAAGTATGTAATATCCCCTTATTAAGTCAAATAATCTTGCATTAAAAGTGGCAAATCATAAAATGTTACTTTTTATTATTATTATTATTTATTATTTATTTATTTAAACGCCCATTGGGCTTTTACATACATTGTTATTAGTGTTATTACATTAACTATGTGACATTGAAAAGTTTACGTACATATATAAATAAAATAGTTATTATATCTGTAGTACATAAATGTTTTACAAATAATACAGAATACCATTATGGAGAACAGTTTTTTTTTTCTTTCTTTACATACTTAGAAAAATAAATGGATTGAAATTAATCAGCATTTATAGGGACTTAAAATCATATTCGAATTGTTATTTAAATTACAATATTAATTTGTAAAGTTAAAACATATATATTAAAGTTAAAAAGTCATAAAAGAAGTCATAAAAGAAAAGAGTGAAAAAACAGAAGCTAAAAAATGGGTTTTTTACTATGGAGTGGAGAAGTCATACATATCAGCAAAGTGTTTATGTAGATTTCGTTTGAGCACTGCTACGGAATCTCTAAATATATCAACAACATTACCAAATTTATTACCAAAATTTTGTATTCGATTTAACGATATGTGCGCATGATAATTAGATTTGAAATTGTTACAGAAAAAGGTGGAATTTTGTCTCGTATTTTTGGAAGGTACAAATAATTTTATTGTGGCAAGAATTTCAGGGCTGTCGATTCTATAATTAATAATTTTATTTAGTAGAACAAGGTCGGAGATAATTCGCCTATCTGATAGCGTAATCAAATTTAGTTGATGCATGAGTTGGATATAATTTATATTTTGGATTGGAATATTTAGTTTAAAGTTAATAAATCTTAAAAATTTGTGTTGTACCCTTTCAATATTGTTGGAATGTACTTTATAAAACGGGGACCAAATAGGCGAATTATACTCTACTTGACTTCTTACTAAAGATGTGTACAGTGTGTTCAAACATTCTAGTGACTTGAAGTCACATGCGGTTCTACATATAAACCCAAGCATTTTTAGGGCTTTATTTGTGATTTCATTTATATGCGGAATGAATGTTAACTGTTCATCAAATATAACACCCAAGTCCCTGATTTGAGTGACAGCTGTCAATTTTACATTATTAAGCGAATATTCATAAATTGTATGATTTCGTATTTTACAAAAACGAATGACCTGACATTTTTTAATATTAAGAAACAGAGAGTTGATGATGCACCAACGATATAGTTTATCTAAATTAAGTTGCAAAGTATAACAATCGTCTAAACTGCGTATTGTTTTATATATTTTCAAATCATCTGCGAAAAGAAGAACTTCTACATCTTTAAATATGCTAACAATATCATTAATAAATAACAAAAAAAGAATTGGTCCCAGGTGAGACCCCTGAGGGACCCCACTTGTGGCTTCGAAAATGTAAGATTCCACAGATTTTATTTTGACACATAGTTCTCTTTTACTAAGATAACTTTCAATCCAACTTAACAGATTACCCTTGATACCCAACATACTTAATTTTTGTACAAGGATATGTCGCCTAACTTTGTCAAATGCTTTGGAAAAATCAGTATATATTGAATCCACTTGATGCTTCAAGGCAAGAGAATCAGTTATGTAATTTTCGTATATGATCAAGTTACTTAGGGTGGATTTACCTGTGATAAAGCCATGCTGGTTGGGTACAATAATATTATTAATTTGTTTACATATTACATCTAGGACTAACGATTCAAATAGTTATGTATCATAATAATATGTCATGTATCTTACGAATATATAGTTTTTTTTCTAACTGAAAGTGGCAAATCCTCAAAAGCCACCTTTTAACAATGGGTCACAGTTTTTTGTTATTGTTTTCATAGCTTTTTAAAAAAATATATGAGAAAGTTTTTCCGCAGGGGTAAGAAGAGAGTACAGACCGCCGAACAAATCGGTCTTGGCACACACTCCTTGCCTCATTCACATTCATACATCGTCTCAAACTACTCTTCTATTATTCTGACTCTTGACATGGCCCGACTCAAGTATCTGATTCACTTGGTCGTGGCATGTCTTCCTCGGGCGTCCCCGACTTCTGCCACCATTCAAATTTGCATCGTATATTCTCCTTACACTCCTTTCTTTGCTCATTTGCTCTACATGCCCAAACCATCTAAGCGTCCCTTTCTTGATCTTACTCATTAAACTTATATCAGCCTTGTACTATTTACTGATCTCCACATTTCTCACACGATCATACATGGTTTTAGCACACATACGCCTCATCGATCTCGTTTCTACAACATTCAGTCTACTTTCTCTGCCAGTTCCATCCCTCACTTACGCACATCGGGGTTGGTACCAACACTCCATTGTGGACTGCTAGTTTCGCTTCTTTATTTTATAAAATCTCATAAATTGTAGTATTAAAAATAGATTGTAAAAAAAACTGTGTATTTGTATTTTTTAAGGTGGCAGAAAGTATTTTATTTTGCCAACATTTCCTTTCTTGGAGGCCACTCTCCTCTTAACGACGGCAGTACCGTATACCGTATTGTTACTATTAAAAAATAAATTTATATCGATTTAAATTGGAGTTCAGAAGTAATGTGCTTACTCTTCCTCGAAGGTCCTCGACTTATAATTCAAACCACTCTCGAAACACTTATAGTACTAATCAGAACGAAATTTACTTTTCATTAATGTGTTTGTCAAATATAAATAAATATATTCTTAAATTTATTTACATTTACTGTGTATCTAATTTAGTAACTGCTATTTTAGTCCATTTTCATTATCTATACTTTTGTTATCATGCTATATACATATTGTTTATTTCTTACTTTATAAATAAAAACATTCTTTCTTATCTTTACCTTATGTATATCGTAATGGCACTACTCCGCAACTCAAACACGAGAAACGTTTTTCTCTATTGAATTGGGTAGTTTCGTTAAAAAGAAAACATTTTTATTGTAATTATTTTTTCAGTATAACACATTTATGTTTATATACAAAAGAAATGTATTTGTCAATAAAAAATAGAAAATAAAAAAAATCGCAATAGGATGAAGGTTATAATAGTCGTAAGGGACAAACTCGGAACGTTGGTATTTTTTATGGCGGGACAAGGGAACTGTTTTGAAAGTTTTCGAAATAAAATAACAGGTTATTTTATTCATTTTCACATTTTTTTTTTACTTCTGTGTTCATTTACTATATAGATTATTTAATTATGAATTAGAAAAAATAATAATTATTACCTCCAAATAACATCATGAGAGATTTTCGATATTATAAATAAAATAAATCAATATTTTTGTTGTGTTTTTCTCGGTCTTCAATTATCAGGACCACAAAGTTAAGCAATAAAGGTCTACCAAAAAGCAAAAAGTATTATTGTTGAAACCCAAAACTCGCTCTCAACTTTCTGAAACCATGAAAAGCAATCATCGAATTCTCTGGAAGTTGTAAGGACAAATAATAACACACCAAACCGCTTCCTATGATTCCGCTAATTATTAGATTCACAGCTTTGTGGTTTGACTATCTTATTCAAGTACATAATACCGATCGAGTTATTGATGTTGTTTGGTCGGAAAATGGCGTAGAAATTCTAATAGCTACACTTTATGTAATATTACAAATATTTAACTTAGGTTAGGTTGTCTGCGACTGAATTTTTAATTGAAACCATAGACATCCAAAAACCATGTTGATGAGCTTGACCATATTTTTGGTACCAAGAGGGTTCGAGAATGCTTTAAATAAACTACATCAGTCTTACGTTAGCCGCCGAAAAGCACACATTGAAATATCCAGACCCTGATTAGAAAGGTAAAGTTCGCTAAAGGAAGGCAACGGTTTGCAGCGCAGTATATTGTGGGAACGCAGGATCTGAATGTTCGTTTTTCACCGAACCGCCTTCATACCGGGTTACCTAAAAGTGAGATAGGTGGGTATGTTATAACTTATTTGTAAAAATGTCTGGATTTACCACCCACATGTACCCAAAAGAAAAATCTGCGACAGTATTGAAGGTATACTTAATCTCTTCGCTGATTCATTTAAAGATAAGAATATTTTACTGAAAAATTAAATTTTCTTTATGAAAAAATACAATAGGTGCTATTTGCAAATACATTTTCGTATAAAAAATAGTATTTAAGTCAGATAGTGACTACTAATTTTTAAAAAGCGTTTTCCATGGAAAATATTTTCCATCTCACCTATGTATTTAAATTTTAAAAAATCAATATTTTAGATAATCCTAAAACATCATTTACAAATGTGAAATCTTCGTTTCTGAAAGAAAGGATTAAGTAATACTATAATTTTTGCATTTTTGAAAACCTGTAAATTAGTCCAGTCGCGAGGCTTTTTTTCAAAGATTGTGAACTGATTTAAGCTTCAAGGATTTAAATTTTCACAGTTTTAGAATAATGTTTTCTTGAATTGAACAATTTTTTGCAGTCATTATAAACGGTCTAACAAAATATTCAATTTTGAAGAAAATCCCGTCCTTTTATTTACCCGATTTGTGATTTGTAGTTTTTTACGAAGAAAAATTATTGTAATGTATTTAAATGTATTTAAATTATTGACTGGTATTGGATTGGTAGTGGATTAAATAGTGATATTACAACTCGAGTTTCATTTATCGACAAATTACACAAAGGGAGAAAATCACGCCCCCCTGCTTCTCGCAACTTGGTTTTTCCCTTCTCCCGATGAGCTAGTCTATTAATTTGGATATCTTTGATTCATACCAAGGTTCTAACTGTTGATCTTTTTTTACATGCTGAATAAATTGTAATACTTGGTCGCAGGTAGATTTTGGTTTCTGATTTCTGTTAAATTTTTATAATGAAATTTGGTAGGTATTTATTGTGATTAATTATGAAATATTCGAAGCTCGGCGCAATCTCTTCTCTTAAAGAGAAATGGTATTGTTTTAGAGTAAGTCAATAGGCTTAATAGAAACTTTTTTTGAATGAACACCTAGATTCAACTTAATTACTCTAAAATACAACTATTTATGACGGGTGAGATGGAAAATACTGCATTTTAATAGTTATTTCGTAAATCTTAAGATTGTTTGTCAACTTGGGGGCCACTATTTTTATATAACAATTTTAGGGTTTGTTTTTAACTTATTTTATTTATCCCAAACTACGAACGTTAAAACATTTTTTCGGGGTTTAATTAATAAAGCAGCCAAAATATACCCGTTTTATCCAAATTAATAGACTAGCTCACCGGGAGAAGGGAAAAACCAAGTTGCGAGAAGCAGGGGGGCGTGATTTTCTCCCTTTGTGTAATTTGTCAATAAATGAAACTCGAATTATAATATCACTATTTAATCCACTACCAATCCAATCCAATACCAGTCATTTTTACAATAATTTTTCCTGCGTAAAAAACTACAAATCCCAAATCGGGTAAATATCACGTCATGAACAAAATACGTCAATTATGCCAATTAAGAATGAACTAGCTGTTGAAATCTAGTATTTTCTATCTCCTCGATGTAAATATCTTTCATAGGAATTAATTTGAATCGAAGTAGACTTTAAAAAAATATTCTTACTAAGAGTGTCCAGTTACTCCAAAGCTTCACCAAAAAATTACTTAAGAATAACAATTAATTAAATGTTTTGTGAGGAATGATGAACCAATGAAAGGTGTTGTCAGTTCTAGAAGTTTTGACATTTGACTCAACCGAAAAAGTACTAGAAAAATGACTGGATTTAAAGTGGGTTGTCTTTTTATAGACTGCGTCTACACTTATTCAAAACTGAAAATCTAAAAAAAAGTGCGCATCCCAAAAAAACGGATACAATGAAACAACAAAACAGCCCAACTAAAGCGAAATAATTAGGCAAAGAATAATATTCCTCCAAGTTACGTTTAAATATAGCCATAATTCTGAACAAGTTCGAATTTGGGTCTGTTTCGATTATTGATTTTGCGGTATAGATTTGTTTGACGGGCTTGTTTAGTTGATGTTGTAACAATGTATAAAGTAAAATGGTAGATGATTGTGTTTGGATGAAACATTGGGTGTCCGGAACGACCACGACTATTTGACCATAATTTAGCACCAAAATTTCTTGTCGGCCACAATTCTTCAGCGCAGTTATTAGAGAGGGATGTAAATTGAAGAACTTTTGTTAGGTATCTAGTTAAAGATGTGGGTTTTCAACGCATTCTCTAAATAGTATAAAACGAAGTTGTTACTCGCGTCTGTCTTCTGTGCATAATTCTTCTGAATCAAGAAAAAACGGATTTTGACACAGTTTTCATTACTATTTTAGAGAATTTCTTTCAGACGGTTTATATATATAATACATGCATTTTATATTTATAAAAAGTAGATAACAGCCAATGTTTTGTAATCAAGTAGTAAAAAATAGTTTCGGGCGCCTACATTGCTAACGCTGGACAAACCTTATAAGATACATCAAAATAATGTAATACGGAATTGTATATCTTAAAAAGGCCTACATAAACGTCCAAATTGGTAAATGTCTATCTTCTAAGGGGTTTCTATGATAATTCAACACAGTGACAATTCAACACACTTTTGAAAGATGATATAAAGTCATTATAAACGATGAAATTTTTTTTTAACCTAACCTAACCCAACCTACTTAACCCAGTTAATAAAGTTTTTGTTTCATCACTTTCCATGACTTTATATCACTTTTTAAAGATGTTATGATTTATCCGGTCACCCTTCTAAGGATAGCTCCCAGCAACGCCTTATATTTTAGAAAATAATTTTTAAGGCAGACAGCTATTTTTTTAAAATATATTTTTATGCGAGTAGCGCACAAGAGTCCCAACTGATTTCAACCATCTGGATCCAGTGTGACTATGGCATCCCTAATAGGAGGAGGTGGAGGAAATGGCTAAAATCTTAACATATTGAAAATACTATTCAATACGGTCAAAATATTTGTGAATCGTCGTTTCTAGTTTGAATCGTATGTATTCCAAGGATTATCTCAAAATATCATTCGATTATGAAGATGTCTGCAATATTTTCTCAAATTTCTCTGCTAATGGAAAATTAGATCAATTCAGGTTTTGTAAAAGTAATATTCGTTCAATTTAGGCTTGTCTCGTTCTAACTAAAAATGATTGAATTATCCAATATCTATATATTTATTTACGTGAATCAAGGGATTATATACAGTTCTTTTTATCAGATAAGAACATATATATTTGAATTATATTTGATATTCAATATAAAATTCTCAACTGCACGAAGCCTGTGAACTATAATATCTCCGATTGGGGTATATTGTACAGTTGAAGGTAGTAGAGAAGGAAGATATTATAAAGATGAAGGTTGGGAAGTACCCAGTTATTCAGAACTGTTCACCAATCCCAGATATAGGCACTTCAAGCTACGATGATTTACAATCAGAAGGAAAATGACAGCTTTCCTTAAAAGGTAGACTTAAGATGTGTATGAGCATGCTGATACTATTTTCTTAAATTAAAAAAATAACACTGCCAGTCAGGGTGTATTTGAATTCGTACTAAAATATTTTAAGAACTCGTAAAAAATACTAACACCTCCGGAAAATAAAAAAGGGCTTTCCTTTTTTTAACATCTAATTTTATCTCCATTGTGATCGTATAAAAATCTCATTAAAAGACAGAGGTGCTTATTAGCCACCTTATTGCGTTTAGTATTTTAATTAAAAAATTCCAACGTATAAATCGTTCACATTCTGTGGAAGAAACGTTGCTATACTAGAGGAATACATAATTCTGTGAATCCAATTTCAGTTAATCACTGGAATTCCCTTTATCTAGTTAGTTACATGAAAACTCGCGAGCAGCGAATAACTGTAAGAATAAAAAATAACAAGATACTTTCTCTAGCGCATAAATTTCAATATTCTCATCGTAAACGTCGACCAAGATTCGTCGTCGAGATTTAGGAGAAAGTAATGAGGATGCAGGACAGGAATGAAAATATATTACAATAACGACAAGTTCTTTCAGATTATACAAATTTATTCTTATGAGTATTTTTGGCTATTAGCTTTTAGCCATTCGAGTGATTGCGTCAACAACCGGAATGTGAGTTGAGTGGCATTGAGTTGGCGTTCGAGTTAGAAATTTCATGCCCTCATTTAAAAAAAATCATATAAACTGTTTTTAGTGCTGAATTAACCCAAATTTTACCGTTAATCATATATTTTAAGGATATATAAAAATATCGTAAATCCGCGAATACTGCGAGTCAAAATGGCATATCATGGCTTGCAATCACTCAAGACGTTTTGAAAACTCGGCACAATATGCCGAAAATCATTCGAGTGGTAATATAAAGTACCTTCAATACATACCACGTCAGCTCAAAGACAATTTTTCTTCCTAGCTCCTAAAAACAAATTACGAAAAGGATCCTTACACACGGAATACATTACAACTACAATACCCATTCATAATACACTCTACCAATTTAATCACCTTTCAGACAAAACATAATATATTATCCTTATTCCTTAACTTAGCGGTATAGTATGTACATAATTAATTAGTGTGATATATTTACTATTAATTTCTCAAATTTTTCATTTTCTTATAATTCTCTAACTTCTCCATCCTCTTCTTGCAACCCAAACTAGCTATACATCATTTTTCATTTTTATATCATTGTAATGTATAGATTCTATGTCCGCAAACTGTAATATTAACCCTCCATAACACAGGGTCATCCTCAGCATGGAGGGTGAAATATCACAAAAACCACGTGTACTCTCTGAATAATGTATCAATAAAATAGTTTTGTATTTTTATGTCTTTTGTTTTTGAATCTTAATTAGAGTAGATTTTTGTAATTGTATGTACCTATTTGTATTTTAACTGAGTTTTTATAACAGCATCGTTCTCATGTAAGCGAGATCATCCGTAAAAACCCAGTATAAATAAATAAATAAATAAAGTGATACAATTTTTTTTAAATTTGAGAGGCGGGTATGTGTTCAACCCTAGGAACCATTAATTAGATAACCAACACATCTGCCATAGGTCAGCCCAAGTGGCAAGCTACAACCGGAGATTTGTCCAGGTTTTGGTGGCGAATGCGTCTGCCCACCAGGTGGGTGGTGAGAGTGAGACCCGTTGACCTAACCGGATTCTCTCGAACTAACGCCATGCCTCGCAGTGTGAGGGATGGATTCATACGTCACTTCTGGACGGATAGTAGATTTCTACCCACTCCTCATTCCCATTCCATTCTCAGAACTTCATCTCCTTTCTTTACTTAATAATACCCTCCACACAGCATCCCCAAAGATGACAAATAAATAATTTTCTTGTGTGATTGAAAAAACTGTTTAAATCCATAAATTCAGAAATCTAGAAAAAGTATCCAAAAACATTGTAAATAAAATATTGTTTATATTTTTTCAATTTATTCTTATTTTTCAATACATTTTGAAATGTTTTATTTATTAAAAAAATAAAAAAACTTATTAAGACGATTTGATTCAGTGTGACCGATCTAAAAGATCAAATGAAATATAAATAACGAGATACCTATTGCGCCCTATCATCCAAATATTATTATTATTTCATATCTTCAAATATTAGGGTAATTTTTATTCAATTTGTTGATTCTAACTTTTACTTTTTGTGTTCGTATGTAGGTATGCTCTAATATCAATACAGTTTTCATGGCATTTCACAAGCTCCGCATGTGCTCCGGAATAAAGTTACCGTGAGAACGACATAAGAACCATAACTGTGTAATAATACTCACACACTGGGTCCGGAGCCAAATAGCTTGTCGCTCTGCCATAGATATTTCGTCAAAAATTTCAATAAACATTTGAAAACATCTAGAAACCGAAAAGAAATACAAAACTTCCACAATTTTTTAATCATTCGGTTAAAACGAATTTCGGTATGATCATTTCATTACGGTAATCAGTAGGTGCGTAATTAAATTTCGTGTAGATTTTTCCACCCATAAACTCCGCCTAATGACGGGGAGTTCTCAGGGCGGAGAAGAGATCGTTTTATTAGCGGAGAAAATTATCTGACGGCTTCTCGGGCCCGGGAGGCCAGGGCTTGGCTGGGACTGGGACTGGGCATACATTTTACTAATATACGAGCTACGAGCTGGTTACCAACGAAAAACACCCACATTATCGTATGCCTACTAGGTACTTATGTTTCTTAGTTACTTCTGATAATTCCACTTTTGCGTTCTGAGAGTTGATCTCCGAATTAATGAATCCCACGTTTTTTTTTGTCGGGTAAAAACAATGGAGAATAGGGTAAAAATAACACCAATGAAGAAATAATATTTTGATATTGATTCATCTGAGTGGCAAACTCTATCAAACATAATAATTTCGGTGTTTTGTGTTCTGTGAAATATATGTATGCAATAATTTATATTTTTTACTAGAACAGAAAATTGTTTTAATTATCTTTTTCAAAATTGGAATTATTATATCCCATGGGTTTTCACAGGTCTGCGCTATTTTTTTTATAATTTGATGTTCATAGCTTTAAAGATAATAAAAAAAAAAGTCATAAAAAAATCACAAACAATCATAAAAATTTAATCAAAAAAGGTACTAGTATTTAAATAAAGAAAGCGGTTTAATCAAAACCCAAATGCTCAATAATCAATAAAATGTGTCCAAAAGCCCAATATTAGGTATATTTCCTTTAGAATAATAAAATTCACAGTAACCCTTAATCACCTGTTCAAGGGACTCTTTATCTTTTTATTTATTTATTGGACAATTTGTATAGCGCCGCTTTTGTGAGATCACCTCAGAGGCGCTTTACAGTTGATGCAGGTATTACAAACAATATAAATATTACAAAAATTAAGTGAAGTTAAGTTAATTAAAATGGTACAAGTACAGGAACAGGTGATACGAAGATGGAAGATGGAGACTCTGCAGCAAGAATCCTAGGTGGTGAAAAAACTATAATATTTATCCCAATATGTACACCAAATTATCAGTTTGCCTTCTTTCTTTCTGTTACTATCTCACGTTATAATGTTAAAATTTGTTTATATTTATATATATAAAATAAGTTATATTTCTCTTAAAATATTATATTATAGTTATCACTTGGCTGAATTCTTCACACAATCAATTTGGATTTTGAAAATGACACCTAAATTCATAGAAAATTTGAGTTCATTGCGCCAGATTTCACGAGGACAAACAACCACGTACAGAGAATCGAAATAAGTATGTTTTACTATGCTGTGGTGCATGATTTAGTATCTTCCTAGCTATATTTTTCTAAAAAATAACTGGAATAAACTTATGTAGTAAATTTATCACTGAACCTCATATTTTACGCAAAGTTATTACCAGGAAACGGTACTTTCACACAAGAAAAACTCTCTCACATATTATTAAGGCGCACAATTAAATTCAGAGACACATTTCGCAACAAGTTTCATTTCACGCTCGAAATCTTTCCCCGAGAATTCAGTAAACTTATTCGCTTTCATTGGATTTAAACACGGGGCTTTCGCGCCCGGTTCATAAAAGAGATGTATGTGACTCTGAAAGTTTCCTTACGAGAAAAATAACACGTAGACTTCAGCACGGGGTATGTTATTTAGGTTTACTTACGGCTAGAAATTTGGGTTCAGCATAAAAAGCGCGGAATGTGGTTCTATCAAATTTCGATAAAGTATTCAGGGAGGACTGTTCTCCTTTCCAATGCAAACTGATGAAAGAGAGTATTTATTTCCGCACGGAAGCCGACATTAAAAATTCAGGTCTCGTAAGGTTTATAGTTTAGTGAAAAACACTGCGCAACTCGCAGCTGGGGGAAAGTGATATACTCTTTATATGGGCCATTGAGGGGGAACATTTTTATATTACCCCGAAATCATATTTCATTCATACCTTTATTCAATTCTAGAGACTTTATGATAATTTTTACTTCGTGCGCTGCTCGGTGGGTTTGTAAAAGGGACACTTTTCTCCAATTTAATACCATTAAAATTGATACGCGCGCTATTGACATTTTTTTCGCTGTGCGCTGCCGATCTGCGTAATTTCACGGCTTTGATCGGAACAAATTAGATAATCCATTTTCTTTTCTCGGATTACTTTTATCTTCAGATCAATAGGTATGTAAATGGGAATCCTTCCATCACAAACACAGACGCAAGGATAATATCCGCGTCAGATTCCAGATTCCTCTAGCAGCTATTCTTCAATAGCAACCATTAAATTGAATGTATTTTAACGCTGCGTAAAATAAACAGGCCAAGGCTTCCACGAACGGAAAATTGGTTATAAAAAAGTTTATGAAGGAATTCTTATAAGCGATTTAATTTTCCTTGATTAATTCATTATTATTTGGTGAACATGATAATAAATTTTTGCTTCGAAAAAAATTGGAATCATTCTGTTTCATAAACAACCTTATTATTTATATTTTTATTTGTATCTTTAACGCATTTTGGCTTTCACACAATATGACCATTTGTATCTTTAACGCCTTTTGGCTTGTACATACTACGACTACTTGTATCTTTAACGCCCTTTGGCTTTTACATAATACGACCATTTGTATCTTTAAGGTCTTTTCGCTTTTATATAATACGACATTTATATCTTTAACGCGTTTCGGCTTTTACATAATACGACTATTTGTATCTTTAACGCCTTTTTGTTTTTAAAGATTTCTTTAGAGCGTATAAAATAGCAAAATATAATAATAGACGTTCAGTACAACGTGCAAATAACATAGCAAAATGAGATCCTATTTAGGAGATCCAATAATCCAATAAAAATGTATATATTCGAATGTATAAAAAAATATATATGTAACTAACTTAAGATAAAGCTGAGGCACGCAGTAAATGTTTATGTATGATAAGTTTAATATATAATAAGTAAAGAACATTTCAAGTTGAAAAATGTCTAAATGTGAATTGTGTATGTAATAACAACCTTTATGAACGTGTGTAATAAAACAATATTATACAATATAAGTTAAGAACATTTGTATATAACAAAGCAAACAATGAGATCCTGTAATTAATACAATATTGCTATGATAAGAAATATATGAATATATTTAATTAATATAATATATAACATTCTTAACATAAATATTGGGTATACAGTAAATGCTTAGAGGAGAAGTTGATTACTCATATAATCTATTATTGTAGATTTTCTCGAATCTACAATAATATTATTTGTAGAAATATTTTTTTAAATTTATTTTTCGGAATAACTTTATTGAGTAAAACCTCAAATTGTAATATTTAATTATTGAAGACAATATTAGCGATTTCTAAGCGAAAATGTGTCCCGGAAAGACAAGGGTCCTGGGTTCGAGTCCTAGATGTGACCGTATCCTTTTCTGATCTTTCTGTTTCAGATTTTCGTTTAGAAATCGCTAATATTGTCTTCAATAATTAAATATTACAATTTGAGGTTTTATTCAATAAAGTTATTCCGAAAAATAAATATCCATTCTAGACTTGCAGAAAAGTCAATAGATGTCGCACATTAAAAATAAAAAAAATAAGATAGGTTTATCTAAAAAGATGCTGTCTAGATTGCATTTAGTTCGGGTTGAATCTTGCGATCATACATAAAAGATAGTTGCCAGTAAAAATGTGCGGTGAAAAAATGAAGACAATGTTGGTAGTTCTTATTCGAAGTATGATACAGTTAAAAGTGACCGAGGTGGATAGGGTCCCATTAGCTCAGTTGGTAGAGCGGTGTCCCGGAAAGACTGGGTTCGAGTCCTAGATGTGACCGTATCCTTTTCTGATTTTTCTGTTTCAGATTTTCGTTTAGAAATCGCTAATATTGTCTTCAATAATTAAATATATTTTTTAATGTTTGTTAGGTTTATGGACTTAAATGTTTTAAATTACTATCGTGTTTTGGTATTTTCAATAAAATTAATTTTCTCGAATCAAGTAGCGTTAATATAATATGGAATATATTCCCCGGGAAGACACTTCAAATGTCAGATCTGTAAAATCTGTTCGAGTGAGTTGGCATTGACGAAATCGGAAATAAATTGAAAATGAGATAAAATACATTTTAATCTTTCGAATCCGCCCTGATTTTAATGAGATATAAATTGAATCAGCCGTTCGCTTGTTCATTTGATGACTTGAGATTTCAGAAAATCAGGCCCTGCGGAAAGTCACCAAAGCCTAAACAATAATTATACACCGTATCCTGAAACTCGTAGAACAAACTAGAATCTGGTGAACCTACATCAAAGAGAACCCCCAAAAATACTGTTTTTCCCATGTTTTGGCAACAAAAATAATTTTTTGAGAGTCATTAAACATCTGATCGGGGTCGATGATGTCTCTTACGTATTTAATATTTTTTTTCCTGTTAGATTGTCAAGATGGCGAGTCAAAACCCAGACCTTGTACTTCAAAGACAGACACTATCGAGCGTTGGGTATTATAGGAGGAACTGAAAAACGAAGTATAAATTGAAAATTGTGCAAAATTTCTTGCATTTAGTGGAAAAATAGGTGTAAAAAATTACGAAACATTGTCATTTAATTATACAGAAACATATTTTTTAGAAACAAAAATGTCATATTTTTGTAGATTTTAATTTTTGTTTATGGATGTTTTTGTGGATGGAATTTTGCCGACGTAAGTTACAGTAAAAATAATATTGTTTATATTTAATTTTGCATTATATCTCTGATTAGATGTAAAGATTTTTACTTTATTTTTAATATAAAGTTTAAAAAAAAACGCCTATAAATTTTACTTTAAGTAAATTTAAAAAATGTGGGTAATCATCGTAAAGCGAAAATTGCCTTGTTTTATTTTAAAGAATGTTGAAAAAGTTTTGAATTAGAAACCAAAATTCGATTAAGTACGTCTTTTCGCTGAAAGTCTAATCCCCAGGGACCTGATTTACAACAGTATCTTATCTTACAAATTATCCATCAATCTCCCCACGTTCTCAAAATCTCCCTTCGTCAATTTCCCACAAACTTTTCCCTAATAGCATCATCCGCTCGCCTTAGTCGAGTAATTGAAGAACTGCTTCAAACTACATCACAACTACCGTTAAATTAACAAATACTTAAGAATGCAATATTGGTCTGTTAATTAGTAGACGTCAGACGTTTTGTGGGGTTGGAAATCACCAAAAATTGGGAGGGGAGTCTTTTGACAATCTTGATTTGAGCTGATTTAGAAGTTGGAATTATTTATAAATATTTTATTTACGAGCCCTTGGCGTTGCCCGGGTACTATTCGTATTACTTAGGTTTTCGAAATCAGATTTTTCCTATTATTTTGAACGTCAAGTGTGCAAAATTACATCGAGCATCAAAATTCTGTTTTAAGAGGTGGAGGTAGTTTGTCAAAACCTCCTATAAACAGTGAACTTCCTCTTGTCTTGTTTCAAGTGTGCAAAATTTCATAATTTTCGGAATAAAAGTGTAGATTTGTTTAAAAACAAACCCATCTCATATTTATATGCATATACCTAATATATAGATTATTTAATTCTTTACAGTTTACAGATAAACTTAAAAGGATAGAACATAATTTTTTATGGTATTGATTTTGAGGTGTGCAAGGTAATGTAAATGATTATATAATATGCCTGTAATATATAGTAATTTACAATACCCATCATTCCTACCTCAGACTCTTCAATATCAATACTATAAAAATGTACCATCCTTTTACGTTTGTGTGTTTTACATATTATGTGCACTAGCTGAAGGACCCGGTCTTGCCCGGACTTTATTCCGATTTAAGAGGTGTAGAAGGCAATCTTTCGCTAGAAGGTGAAATGTGAAAAATTTCATCAATTTCTTAATAAAACTGTAGATTGTGTAAAAACCAAACCCACAGACACTCTTCTTTTTATTTATGTTTAATAATAAAAATATAATACAAAAAAAGATAGATCGTTTATAGAATTTCTTGAAAACGTCACTGTTTACATGTTTACGTCAAAGGGTTCGAAATTAGCCATTTTTAAAGCGTATTAGTTTTTTCTTATAACACGTTACTGTTTATATGTTTTAGTCAAACGGTTACAAAATAGTATGTACGAGACAATACATGTATATGATTGGGTATAAAAATAAGTTGTGTTGTATTTTATCCTCTCTGCTTACTTCTGCAGATAAAAGGTTTTTTAAACCAAACATTCATATTCATTTCATAACTAGAGCACAGCGTGGATCCTAACATTAGACTTATATTTATCTTACTTTTAACCCTCTACCCACATCTCTTTCAATTGGATTTATTCTTACTTTCCAGAACACAATATCAAAGCGTGTAGTGTCACATAAAGGTAATCTCAACTCAGAAGACGTAGGTAGACAGGACCCATCAAACAGATAAGCTAACCAGGTTGAGGAACTCGTGTGTCAGGCTTTATGAGAACACAACTACACAATCTACACACGTAATATTAATGGCCAGATTTCAAATTGATTTTGTATCATGTAGTTTGTATGTGTGATTCGTGATTGAAAGATGTTTTTTTTTTGTGCATTATTTTACATTTCTTATTAAAATTTATTAATGTTGGCATCACCCGTGCTGAGGCCTGCATTTATGGATTATTTGTTATTCGTGGAATTCGATTTTAATATTTATCTTTGTGTTTTATTCCATGATGAAAGTGGGGGTTACTCCTTCCCTACGAGTATTACACTTTTAAGACATACCAGTAGAATAAATCGATTCATGGTGAACGAAAAACCAACACTTAACATAAAAAGTTTCTTGAAATGGGTTTAATTATCTTAAGTTACAAGATCTGAAAAGTATTCCCTTCTCTTTATTATTTCCTTTATTTAGCCTCACAAATTTTCCTACATCGGGGATACCACAGTAAAAACTTATTTTAAAAATACGAAACCATATAGGCTTAAACGTAATACCGATACATCATATTTGATTTGATAAATTATTAATTTACTTTTTATTTGATTATTAGCGCAGTACCGTCTGAATTCTCTACAAAATAGTTCCGATTAAAAAAATGGCAATTAAAATATATTTGTATTTAAAATATTTATTATATATAGGTTCTAGAGTTTATTGCGATGCAGACAGAAACACTCCCGAAATTAGTAATTTTGATAGTCATGATAATGATTTCTATTTATGAAACATATATCCTTCATATTTTTTTCTGTATATATTACTCATCTTGTGTTTAGTAATACTATTTAATGTATAAAAATCAAGGTATCACCCATCAAGTCCCTCCATAAACACGAGTAATTGTCAATTAGCGAAGTATTAATTAATATCTAGAAACATATGTAATTTAGCTTAATTTAATTTATTTGATTTACACTTAGTTAAAATTTTTTTATGCAAGAATAGTATTCCACCTTCGAGGTTCTTTTTTTATCTGGCTATCCAACTAGGAAGAATTTTCCGTCTTAGGACAAACAAAAATTGTAAATGTATATATTTTTTGTGTTTATATGCCAAGTAAATTCCAGCCTTAATTTTTGTCTTTTATTTCGGGCGTACAACATTGTCGAAATTGGAATGTCATAGTTCATTCAAATTTGATGGTTCTATTGATATTTAGGACGGGTTGTTTCGGAGAATTCGAACAATTCATCAAAGTTCTGTGAAAGTCCTATTCAAGTTCTGTTATTATATCATTGTAGGCCAGTTGCTTTACAGAACTGAAATAATAACAGAACTTGAAAAAGTCTTTCACAGGACTTGAAAATCAACTTTGAAATTTGAAGAATTGTTCAAATTCTCCGAAACAACCCGTCCTTAGAATTTTCATCATCCCTACTATAATTTAAGAAAAAAACTCTCTTCTAAACACAACCCAGACACAAAAGTACACAAACATGTTCAATACTTATCTTAACTATTAACTTATGTTATTATACCTCAAATCATTCACTAGAATTTACATGTATGCTCCGCCAAGAAATGTATACAATCATTCACAAAATAATTCATAGGAACATGTCATGGGGATCGATCCTTGTAATCATTTCTGAAACGTTGAAAACTGTTTACGTATTTTATCTGTGTACCGATTGATTTTATTATTGTCATCGAATACTTTGATTTATTACATAATAAATATCGGGATAGTTAGTGAACTTTTGAGTTACACGAGAAACTTTGAAAATGGCCGGAGTCAAAGGGGAAGTAACATGTTCGGCACCCTATATCTTATTTCGGTAAATAAATGCATTCCTTTATTGCTAATTGTTATGTGAAATTAGATTATATTTTAAAGTACATTTAAACAGGCAATGTTGAATTATTAACAAACTTTTTACTTGTAATTTTTAAAATCATTTATTTTATTTTTTATATGAATACCGCACAATAGTCTCACCTACTTCAAGCCGTCTGGAGTCAGTGAGGCTATGGAATCCTTAATTGGGGTATGTTGTTAGGCTGAAGGTAGTGGGGAAGGAAATAGGAAAGTGAGGGAGCATCTGGCTATTTAGATCTGGTCACCAAACACGGCTAAAGTCATTTAAAGCAACGATTCAATTCTGAATGGTGGTCTGACACCAGAGCGATACTGAGAGTATCTTCCGCTCTGAAACGCGCCGCAAGTGTACTGTACATTATTTTTAATGAAAAATTGTGAAATAACCATCAAATAAATTTTAATTGCGCATGCCGGACTGGAATTCACGACCTTTGGGTTGTCCCTTGATTGAATAATGTTTAAATTATTAAAAAATAATAGTTTTATGTACCACAAACTTTCTTAAAAGGCTTCACTAATTTCTCTGGCCCTAAGGAAAATAATTTCCCTCGGAGAATATGTCATATTTTTGGATGCTGTGGGAGGTTCTTTTTTATGAAAAAAAAGGAGAGAAAGATTTGAGAAGATAAAGGGTATGAGGGGTGGGTGGGAATCTAGGGATCAGTGTCTCCAAGAGTGACGGATATATTAATATATCCCTCCCACTGCGGCGACAGGTCGAGAGACCAGTTTGTGAATACCGGAGTGGGAAGGCGCATCCTGAACACACCTCACCCAATGAACCCGGGCACCCCAGCTAAATCACCAAACGTAGCGAACCACTTTGGGTGACCTATGGCAAAGGTGTTAGTAATCCAATAAATGGTTCTCGGGGTAGCGGCACCCAAACCCGCCTCCCAAATTTGATGTTTTAAAATTGATGTATTTTATGATTGTATTTTAAATTATACTTGTATGTACAGATCGCCTCTGATAAATACCTACGATAATGTATTAGAATTTCAGTATTCACTTAGTTTACACGAATTAGGTAATGATAGACGTGTCTAGTGTTTGCACCAGATAAGCTGTGTACACTATACACCACATCGTTTGCGTTTATCCCGTTTGCTGCTGCCCTGGTACAAGTACACCGCTTTCTGATCGGATCCAATGTGATTAATATCACATTAGTCGTTGGTGGGATAAGGATATATTCACACCGAAAGTGCACACGACTGATAGTAGGTATGTATGTCGAAAATCGTATTTATGAAAATTACCGGTAGAAATGTAATTTATAAAAGGATTGCATTATTCGTCGCCGAATTTATACAGACATGAATATAATAGGCATGGTGTAAAGCCACCATTCAGAATTGAAACGTTGCTTGAAATGACTTTGTCCGTGTTTGGTGACCAAATCTGAAAAGCTAGGTACTTCCCCACCTTCCTCTTTCCCATCTCTTCCCTCTCCTCTCTACCTTTAGATTCACAACAATTGTGGATGACATAATTCCGTTTCACATAAAAAACATTCCAATTATTTTCGAAAAATTAAAAACTTTGACGTCTTGAAGGTTTATAATATTTATGAAGAATACGATGGAAACGAAATGCATTATTTAGAAATAGCAACGTAAATTTTATGAGAGCGATATTGTACAAATTATTTGACTTATAGTTAAGATACCAATATCACCGCGGAAGTTAAAGCAATTTTAAATAATGTAAAATAATTATTAAAAAGGGTTGAAAAATTCTGAGAATAGAACACGATAACTTGATTCGTATTTTTTTCGTTTCTATCAAAACATAATTTTGTTTCATAAATTTTCAGGGAAATATAAATATGGAAAAAAACGAAAATTATATTCACAATAAACACATGAAATAAATCAGGATTCACAGAACTATAATAATAATATTTTTTTAGGAAAGTTTACACATTATAACTATACATACATATTATGGTGTACATTGATTTGTAACTTTTATGTAATTGTAAAAAGCATTCACTTTGTGGCTCATCATAATTTATAATAAAAACACATAAATTTGTTTTTGACCACGATAGTTTTATTTTCACTCTACCGGTTTCGGAAGATCCCTTCCTTCGTCAGGAGAATATTTAAAACTGAGTTTTAAATATTCTCCTGACGAAGGAAGGGATCTTCCGAAACCGGTAGAGTGAAAATAAAACTATCGTGGTCAAAAACAAATTTATGTGTTTTTATTGTAACTTTTATATTTAAGGTTATAAAATTAACAAAAATGAAGTACTATTAATACAAACATAATATTGTGAAGGTAAAAAGATGATAAAAGTACAGTTGAGGTTTCTCAAATACCGCCTCACTAGGCTAGCCTGTGTTGAGGCAGAATTTTTCGTTTTAGTTCCTAATACCTTTGAACATATTTATACTTGTATTAAGAAGTATTCGCTCAAGTAAATCAACTTAGCGTGGTAGTTAAACGAATTAATTAATAAATTTCGGATATTTAAAAAAAATTATATCAATGAAACCACATTAAAGCCTCTCTATGTTACGCAGTTCTGATCAGCCATCCATGTTACGACACGCCGTGCGCCACCATCGCACTGGTTGTTTGTTTTGCCTGGCTGCACGGCTGGTTGCGTTGACACGACGCCGAGCGTCGGGCGCCGCGGCGCGCGTCAAATGCTCCCTTGCGGGTGTCGAATGCGGTCGGAAGTACTTCAGACGCAATTTGGCGGGAAAATTATAGTCAGATAACCGCAATTACATCGAAAAGCCCTGCTGTTAATTGATCATTAGACGTTTGCCGAATGCGGGTTAGTAAGTATTTATCCTCAGTTTAATGTACTTCGTTGTTTTCTTTAATGAAGGATAGAACTGCACATTTAAAGCTAGTCACAAATGAGAGACAAATATGATATCATTCGCCATACAATCCCGTACAGTCGTATCCGAGGTGTAAGATAAATTATGTATTACGCGTGGGCGTAGCCTAGATGATATTCCTCGATCTGCTAGCCGAGCGATATATTTTTATTTATCATAACCCTTGACTTATATAAACGCCATTCTTTAAAAAAAAATATTCAAGAAATAATATTTAATTTTTTTTATCAATAATAACGTAAAATAACTAATTTCGCTATATATTTTCTATAATATAATAATTGTTCCTCATTTTATATCTAAAAAAAACTCGTAATTTTGAGGTAAGAATCAGAAATAGAATAAAAAACAGTCCCATCTTAGACATGTTCCCTTTTACCGTGCGGTCCATCCCCCCACTCTTCACTAACCCCTAGCCACACCCACAACCCCACTTTAAGTAATGTATTATATTAACCCATTGTTTTGTAATTAGTATATATTTTGCCCTGAGGAAGGAACGGCTAATCTGAAACCGGTCCGCGTTTATTAATAAAATCGGTGACGCGATGAGGTCACCTGTCAGAAATCTCAAAGAAATGTCAGTTTCAGCTGGCCGCCCGGTGAGAACTGACCTCTCCGTGGTTGCGGACGAGCTCTCCAGCCACACGCTAACGTCTTCTTCTTTTAATCACCAACAATCGAGTAGCGCAAACCTTCTTGTATGGGCATTTGTGGCCAGTCAAAGTCAAGTAACAGTTCTTGCATAAATAATTGCAGGGGTGGCAAATATAACTGTTATATATAGTGATTCAAACAAAGTTACATTGTTTTATTTATTTATAATTGATAACTATATAGCTGTAGAAACTATCAAAAGTACTTAATACATTATACCATACGATTACATAACATGATAGTTTTCGCGAGTAGGTACCTACTATAAATAAATAAAAAATCTTCTTAGTACTCAAAAAGCCACTCGTATTTGAAATACTTTAACTGCGACATGGCAGAAAGGAAAAGCTACATGGTACAAAATTCATCTTATGTTGAAAAAAGCTTTAACATACCAGTAGGTACCTAAGTTTTGTCAGAAGATTCTTATGGAAATAATTGCACGTGTATTTGAAAGTGTTTTTCGTTTTCCGGAAATAATTCAATAAATATTAGATGTTAATTTTAAATGTGAACACCGCACAAGTAGTAGTACATAGTTCAAACTGTTCCCAATCATATGATTTATGAGACTATGGCATCCCCAATTGAAGTGTGTTATGCATGTTATTCATATCCCATTTTTTCTGAGTTTGATAATATTTTTCACACTTGACTGTTTGTTAAATAATAGGAGAATATAAATAATTTTTGGACGTGAGGTCTAGTGTTCACTGAACTAACGGTATATATTGTCTTATAGCCCATAATACACTCGCTACTTTACTTGCTTTGATGTGAAGCTGAATTTTAATCGTCAGCATAAATTTGATGTACCAATATTATAAAATGATTCTTTGCCGCACGAAACGTTCATGTTTCTTCTCTCTTTTCATAGTCCGTATGATAATTTTATTAGCTTATAAGAAATAAGAAATGCTCGAGTGCCGATGAATTACGTATGCGGAATTCAAATACAAAAATACCATTCCAGATGAAGATATATTTTAAATAAACCAGTTAAAGAAATTTAAACTCCTATTTCAAAGAACAGATATGTAGAGTATAGAATAAGCTAACGTTTTGACATGGTTCCTGACTTTTCAAATCAATATAACTGTACGGGATGTGTTTGCCTGTACAAGAAAAGACTGTAAATAATAAGCACCGGCACACATCAGCCCTCAACTTGGGTAGTGATTTAAGTAAAACACCGTGAGGTGTTCTATCCAAACCATCATAGAAGAAAGACGATTCAAATCAAAATTAACATTTTAATCACATGTATTGTACTGTACAGAACGTGCAAAGGGGTGTAGCTTACAGGTATTTCCTATTTCTTATAGCCAACTCAATTCACAAGAAATAGTTATATGTATTTCAATACAACTCGGTTTTAATACACAGATAAAAACTGTGACAATTGGAATGCTTTCAGCGATGATTTCAGATAGGAGCACATTGTGCATCAGCGTGCCATATGATACAGCAAATGGCGCAAGTGACTGCTGCAGAAGTGGATAGTTCAGTCGGTAGCCAGGAGGAATTGGCCAGCCTCTAGGTTGTCAGCATCAGTGACCAGCAATCGGCAGCAGAAGAAATTGGCCAGCCTATAGGTGATCAGCAGCAGTCGGCAACATCAAGAATTGGCCAGCCTTTAGATGATCAGCATCGGAGACCAGCAGTCAGAAGCAGCAGGAATTGGTCACCCTTTAGGTTTAGGTTATCAGCATCTGTGGCCAGCAGGTATTGACTAGCTTTTAGGCTTCAGCATAGGTAGCCAGCAGGACGTCAGCGGCGGCATGGTCATTAGATTATAAGGGTCGGTATATAGAGACGTTCCCCTATTGTAATGTCTTGAGAGAGATGCGTCCGACTGAACTGTTCAGTGCCGGCAGTAAATAGCTCATTGCACATAGTTGTAATCTTTCAAATGAGTGGGCCGTGACGGAGATACTGAAGCGAATACAGCTTTCAGTTGAGACTCAGGAATCGTAGTTTCAAGTTATAGGACAGATCGCGTTGTTACAGGCGATGTCGCTTCTACTAGTTTTAAAACTTAATGTTGTGTATTCATAATTTCTTTTACAGGTGTGCATGTAACGTTTCAAATGTTCTCACATTTATTCTAAGCTATTCAAGCATATTGCATTGGTTCAAGAGTTGTTAAGTGCAACATAACACAACATATTAAAATGCTCTCACTAACAACGAATAGTACGTAAGTCCGAATACTACATCCGTTCGTTTTAATTATTCAAAAACCAAAACTATTATATGATAACTTTTTGAGAAGGTGGTATTTTGTTGAAGGGCGCTATTTTTGAGATGATTTTTGGGTTTAAGCAAATTATAAACAAATGTTCACATATTTATTATACCTACAGAAACATTTGTAGAAAAATATACATTAATTGACGTATGGTTTCGTATATTTTAATACAATGAACAGGAAGTACGGCTTAATGGTAACCGGTCTTCCGGATGTTGTAGGGATTTGAAGAAAAAACATGTTGATGTTTAAATTTTGCGATCGTAGGTAGCAGATTCGACCATACATTTATTTTTTCATACAGCGGCATTCTAAATAATGTTTTGTTGTTGCTCCATTTTTTCCCCTTATCCTAGTTATGAGTTAACTGTACAACTATACGCAACTAAGTGGGGGAATAGGTAGTACCCTAAATAACTATCCTCGCTATATAAGCTTAAATACTTGACATATAATTTTAGTATTTTACATATTCCTGCGCAAATGCATAAGTAACCATTAATAGTTGACTGAATAATTGGGATTTTTATTGTTTAAAAGCCCATAAAACAGGAAAATCATGGAGTCCTCGGAAGACCCATTTGTTTACAGATGTATTGTTTGGCATCTTGGTATGTCAAGAGTTAAGAACGTTATTCTAATGCTAGAATTCAAAAAACAGTAATATACTGAAGGTATGTTCAAAATTTGAACTCAATCGGTCATTGAACCCACCCTTCCCCAACGGCATGTGAGGAAACTGATTGTGTAACCTCCTTAGCCGCACACTTCAGGACTCTAATTTTTTCTTTGTAAAAAGAAGCTAAATTTATTTTAAACGATTCTAGACCCTCCAATGTCCCTGCATGCATGATTGTTAGTACGAAATAATGTATGCATACTTACATTAATAGTAACACAAAAAGAACACATCTGAAATGTGTTCGCCTAGTGGTTTGGCATCTAAAATTAAATAATAAATAAGGAGAACAATATTTACAAGTGGAAGTATGATTGAAACATAAAAATATACAAGCCGCGTATCGAGGGCAGTTAACCCCACTATCACGGGGCAGTCCCGGCAAGAATGAGCGTGGCAAGCGGCCTGGCCACAACGATCCCAAGCACTTGCGTCCCTTAGCCAGTTTTCCGAGAGTACCCTCGAAGAAACGTAAATGGGGGGAGGGGGGGGAGGGGAGATACTTCCAAAGACCCTAGGGAATGAAGTGAGCCTCAGGTCACTGGAGGCAGGACGGAAGGGGACCGGGCTCGCGCAAACATTCCCCAGGCCCGCTCATGATGCCGGGAGAGGCACCCGTGGTTCGTGGGACAGCCGCACCGGATTAATGTTACCTTACTGGAAGCAGGAACAGGGTCTATCCGCCCCCATGGTGGGGAAATGAACAACACAGTAAGATAGAGTTCAGTTCGACAACCTAATCATAAACCAATTTGTTAGTAACAAATAAAAAGGCAAATAACAAAGGTAGAAAATAAGTTGTGATCAACAACAAATTGACCGTTCATAATAGAAAAAAAAAGAAGTGAAAAAAAGATTAATATAGTATTAAAGAGCTAAAAAAACAAAAATAAACAGTATTATCATTATCAACGCGTTCCTAATAAATAATGCCCAAATTCAAAAGTAAAAGGAAGAATGTGCATAAAAAAAAACAGTGTAAAGAACGGGCAAAAACGGTGTAAAAAGCCAACATACACAATAAATGATAAAGAAATAATAAAACAAACAATTAAATTAATAAATGCATTGCGATCATGCCATAAGACAAAAAAAGTAAAACCAATGAGTATATAAAAATAAAACACAAAGCAATCGCGCACAAACAATATTAAAGTTGTTATAGAGGAGTAACCGTGGAGTGACAGGAACAATACGCTTGGCACCTGAAACAAAGATGATTTTAATCTAAATCAGCAACTCTAAGCACAGGCCATCTCTCTACCCAGGACTTTACAAACTTTTTGAAGCATTCAAAATTCTCTCTGTTCGTCTCTGTCAATTGGTTTTGAGATAACTGAGTTTATAGTTTGATGTACCGCTTGACACGGTTTAAAATAAATTATTCATACTCGCCGTTTGATCAGCCATATAAAGCGTCTTCCTCTCTCTTGTAAAATGGTTTATGGTCAGATAGGGTTTTTCTCCTTCAGTCCTTGCCTTCTATGACCTTCACGTTCTTGTTACTTGTTTCCTTCTCATTCCTCCTAGCTACTTATCGTATACTCCGGCCACACTCAGCATTAAACAATTTACATTTTAAAGGCTGTTATGGGTACCGCCGCCAGGTAACCATTTATTGGATAACCAACACCTCTGACATAGGTCACCACAAGTGGTTCGCTACGTTTATAAACTTAGCAGGGGTGCCCGGGTTCATGGGGGTGATGTTTGTCTAGGTTTTGACGGCGGATGCATTTTCCCACCCACTGCGTGGCGGGTTGGATCGGGAGAGACTGTTTGAGGGCGATCTTTTGACCTCTTCATCGCCTCCGCAGTGAGAAGGATGGATTCACACGTCCGATACTCCTGGATACATTGATCCCTAGATTTCTACCCACCCTTCATTCATTTTTCCTTCATGGAACTTTACTGAAAATAACCTATACACAGCATCACCAAAGATGAAATAAGCCCCGGTGGGATTTTTTTTCCTCTGCGTGGAGCTAAATGTAAAAGAAAATTCGGATCTTGGTATCATCTTTGATCTCAAACTAACGTTTTCGGACCACATATCAGGGATCACTCCAGCTTGCTACAAACTCCTCGGGGGTTTAGATATTCTAAACCTTTAATTACCCAGTTGTAATGATAGCCAAGATCGATGGCATTATAAGAATTTGGAGTATCTATGCGAGTGGCGTGTGGAATAAAGTGTCCGCATCAAACAAAATACATGAATATGCTGGAACAAACCAGAATTTTTTTTGGGTAAATTTGACGGCCGGCGTGGTCTAGTGGTATACGCTTTTGACTACAGATCCGAAGGTCGCGGGTTCGAACCCGGCGTGCGCAAATAAATTTTATTTGATTAATTTGTGTTATTTCACAATTAATTAATTTAAAATAATATATAGTATATTTGCGGCACGTTCCAGAGTGGAAGATACTCTCAGTATCGCCCTGGTGTAAGACCACCATTCAGAATTGAAACGTTGCTTGAAATGGCTTTAGCCGTGTTTGGTGACCAGATCTGAATAGCCAGGTACTTCCCCACCTTCCTCTGGGAACGGGAGCAGTTGGGACTCTTGTGCGGTAATACTGTAAAAAAAAAAAAAAAAAACTTGCCGACGCAAGAAATTTATCCGAGGTTCATGATCCGTATGATCTTACGTGAGTCCTTGAGGCAGCGAATAGATTTATCCTAGAAAACAGACGTTTTGCAAATTCTACAATATTATGAAGCATTACTCTTGGAATGATACGGCTGATACGTAGGTACCTGAAAACCTCATGTATAGACGTTGCCACGACTTGTTCAAAATACCACATGGCAAAACAGAGGGTCTAGCACAGTAGAACATGACTAGAAGAATGGTTATATTTAGTGACATTTCTGAAACAAGAGATATAATATAAAATATATCTAAATATTATTTAAATAATCTTACAATTTTTTTTTGAAAATGATAAATCTTATACAGTAAATGGTCGATTACAAAAGTTGTTGTTCACAAAATTAAATAAATAAAAATATAACGGCCAATTTATTGATTTTCGCTATTCGGTTTAGACTGGCAATATTTAATACAGTTTTCGTAGTTTACATAATATAAATATAAAACATTTCTTTATGACAAACATACATAAATACAACAATACTTGTCATCCATCAGTATTTAATTCAGCTTGTAAGATCAAACAATTAATTACCAACACGCTTTTCCACCCATTCAATTTCCACAAACTACAAATAATAATTTAGACGTTATATGGAATTCCTACGAATTAACCGGGTGGTTTGCATAAATTTGGGTATTTGCATATTGGCATCGGGAAAGTAATGCCCCCGTGAGACATTAATTGTGGAATTACATAAGCACATAATATCGGATCTCAACATGAGAGAAACGCGATCGCTGAACATCCTGCCGGTACATACGCGCACTGTAGAGATGCACGGATAGAGGTGTGTTGTGGGCGTGTTTGTGTACCGAAATAAGGGAAATTTCCTCAGCGAAAAATCTTGTCAAATTACAATCCGCGAGCTCTTATAATTATGAAAAAAAGTGTTGCGGGTTATCTCTCATTTCAATACTATAAAATAATATGGAGTTACCTGGTTTATTCATGTGGTACGTTTTCAGGCCAAGAGCACAATTCAGAATCGAAACTTTTCTTGGAATGAATTTAGTCGTGTTTAGTGATAATATCTGAATGACCAGGTACTTTTTCTCTTCCTAATCTCTCTCCTCTTCCTTCTACCGATGCACAATATGGACCAAAATACCATAGTTTCACTGACTCCAGACAGGCAGAAGTATTTGGGGATTTTGTACCGTATTCACATAAAGAAGGCATTTTTCTCTCACTTCGGGTGAAATTGACGAAACATTTTCAAACACTAAAATTCTTTCTTGAACAAATAAACAATTTCTCCGGCCTATGTAGGATTTGAAAGATCTATCATTAATTAACAAAATCAGCTTATTTTTAAATCAGCACAGATTACGCTTCTAGGTATTTTCTGTTAAGTGGCACGCGGGGACATCACTACACCCCTGCCTTGATTACCGCCACATACATTGAACGTACTCTAAACAATTTATAATTTAGGCTCAAGTTACTTAATTTCCTATTCATATCGAATTTCCTTCACTAGTAAACATATGTAATTTCATTCGGATTTTCACGACGATAAATTTTAATGAAGATTGAATTTGTTTTGCTAGGGTTCAAGTCGGATGCAGGCTCTAAAAAGTATTACCCGTCAGCCACGAGAATAACAGAAAAATCAGACTTCAAGTACTTAGGACACATCATAACAGCGAAGAGACAAAGAAAATCACTATGCATTAGGGCAAATATGATCTCTCGAAGATTTATTAAATTTAGCCCAGAATAAAAAACTCAACTGTTTAATTCAATATACTACACCAGCTACTATACTGTGGAGCTGTGAACCAACCGTAAACTTGTATTTTACTTCCAAAGAATGGGAGTAAAACACAACAACGCGTACCAAATGCTCTTTGGGTTGTCCCGGTACTGCAGTGCCACTGAGATGTTCGAAGAAGAGCGTGTTCCCAGATTCTGAGCCCAAATCAGAAAACGGATCACCAGCTACAGAATGCGACTAGCTATGAGCCAAAACGCTCTTGTGATGACAAGACTGGCAGGGTCCCATTTATAAGCAATGGAGCCAATTCATGATGTTAATGCATGTCTAAAAGTTAAAGTTTGTTTTCTTGTTTTTCTGTATTATTGTATAGGGTATTCGGGGGTAAAGTGCAATAACTTAACGGGAGGTGATTCTACATGATAATAGAAATAAAAAAGATGAATGATTTTTTTTTCGAAATTCCAACACATTACATTTTTTGCATTTACTAAAATATTTTTCTACAGAAGAATATTTATTTTACCATACAAACAGTTTTAATTTGTTTAACCTATAAATTATCTTAAAACGTTGAAATTTCAAAAAAAGTTGAATATCTTTTCTACTTCTAAAACCATGTGAAATAACCCTCCGAAGTTAGTGCACTTTACCCCCGGAGGCACTGTATATTTTTTCGTGCATATATTATTCTTTTTCTTTTCTATAAATTATTTACAATATTTTTATCATTACTTTCAATGGAACTCGTGGGATGGCACCCCTCTTTCCGAGATCTGGAATAAAAAAGTAAAAAAAAACGATTGTGTCGAGCATTCGTAAACATCATACCGGAGTATATTATCATAGTGGTAGAGAAAGGACGAAAATGTACTTGTAAATGTAATGCAGTATATATGAGATTTCCGGGGCGAGTGCGGCTTCAGAAATAGTGCAAAGCAAATGAAAATGTAACGAACAAAGTAAACGAAAACACACCTAAAGGGATGTATCGATAGTTTTAAAATGGAGATGGATGGAGAAATACGCAAATGGTCTGGGACATCCAAGAGAAACATGTAGCAATAGAGGTAATAACACAGTAGGTACTCTAGCTGCAATAACAGAATAGTTTCATGCCGAGTTCACACGAAGACAATACAAGTACTGTCCCATACACGCTCGACCGTGCAGGATAAGTCAATGGGACAGTCCAAAAGTTCGACGCGGGTTGTGAGCGAGTTCTTATACCATGCCATTTTTATACCAAGATTATGTTGTTCCATTTACACAACATTTTAAAGCTGCTCAATTAAATTTAATTGAGTGCCGAGAGCGCTGACAGCTGAGATACTTCGCGTAGTAGTGACTGACTACTGTCCCACTGGCACTGTCTTGTAAAAGCGCGTTCACATGCGGAAAATGCAGCCGGGCACGGTTGTGTGCTAAGACACTTTTCTGCGGACACTGCGGAGATACAATTTTTTTTTCACAATTGGCAAGGGTGCTGAGTTGGGACAATACAATATAGCCCTGTCCTCGTGTGAACTAGACATGTACATACAGTATGTAAGAAGACAATGTTCAAATAAAACTTCTTCAATAATAACGCAAAAACCCTGTGTGACATCATTATGATAAAATAAAATAAAATAACTAACTTCGTGTATGCTACTATTTAATAAAAATTATCAATATATTTCAAAACCAACGATTTGTTCACCTGGATTTATAAGAATACATTATTTAGTATGGAAATAATTTAATATTTTGCTAGGATGCATACATAACGTCATGGCACTTCCATCCAAATGCAAATTTTCAAAGATGATCAATTAATAATATAAGTTATGAAATAATATTAACTAACCGTAATAAGACCGCCATTCTAATTTGAAAAGGTGCTTGAAATGGCTTTAGCTGTGTTTGTGTGACAAGATCTGAATAGCCAGACTTCCCCACCATCCTCTTTCCTGTCTCTTTCCCCTTATTCTTATTCTTTTTCTTCCTTATTTGTCTTCCTCTCTGCATAACCTTCAGCCTTACAACATACCACAATCGGGATTTCCCTGGTCTCACTTGTTCCAGATGGTTTGGAGCAGTTTGATCTCTTGTGCGGTATTCACATAAAAAAATTTACAGTTACAATCTATAATAATTATTTCTTGTTATAATTGTTCATTAACTCTGTAAAGGATACCATACACAAAAATATGAAAAAAAACAGCACTACAAGCTCATCTATCCATCTTAATAAATAGTATACCTTTCAACCCCTACGCGCAAATTTCAATTACTTGTACTATGTAGTGTTGATGACATTTATGAAGACGTTGCCAGAAGAATCCACTTAAAAAATGTAATAAATCAGTTTTTTTCACATGTCTACGAAAAAACATGAGATATAAGATTTACTTGAAAAAAAAAACTTTTAAATACCATAAAATGTACAATCCAACATGATTCATATTTGGCTAGATGATAGTAATGAATTATTTTTGTATTTTTATAAAATTATTAATGAGCCTTTTATTGATGTGATGTCAAAATATAATATTTCCCATATACCTACTTAATGTATACGTAGATATATTTTTTGTTTTACATAAATAATATTTTAGTTGGGTTTTATTAGAAAATGTATAATTTCTGAAAATTTTATCAAAATTATGTGGCACCAGCGTAACCAGTGAAAAATCACGGGGTAGTCTCAATTCTTCAAAAATCAGTACCGCTTTTGAAAATGACGTAATTTAAATATTTTCTTGTTCAAATATTATTATTAGGTAGGTACTTTGTCGCTTGTCTGAATTCATCAAACAATCATTTCAAAATTTTAAAATTACACATTCAAAAATAGTAATTATGTTTATTTGTGTAACCCTGGTTGAACGAACTCAAATTTGCTATTTAATTTAATAACTAACTAACCATCACGCCGTTTCCCCGCAGGGGTAGGCAGAGAGGACGGACCGCCAAACAACTCGGTCTTGGCACACACTCCTTGCCTCATTCACATTCATACATCGTCTCATACATACTCTTCTATTGTTCTGACTCTTGACATGGCGAAACTCAAGTATCTGATTCACTTGGTCGTGCCATGTCTTCCTCGGACGTCCCCGACTTCTGCTACCATTCACATTTGCATCGTATATTCTCCTCACACTCCTTTCTTCGCTCATTCGCTCTACATGCCCAAACCATCTAAGCGTCCCTTTCTTGATCTTACTCATTACGCTTACATCAGCCTTGCACTCTTTGCGGATATCCACATTCCTCACACGATCATACATGGTTTTACCACACATACGCCTCAGGGATCTCATTTCAACAGCATTCAATCTACTTTCATCCTTTCTTTGCCAGTTCCATGCCTCACTTCCATACATCAGGGTAGGTACCAGCACTCCATTGTGGACTGCTAACTTCGCTTCTTTGGACAATTTTTTGTTAGCGCCAACTGCGTTCAGTCCTCCATTAATGGAGTTACCTGCATTTACTCTTCTTTCAATATCTCTGTCAGCCTTTCCATCCCTCGTAAACATGCTTCCTTAATACACAAATACATCCACCTGCTCCAAATATTCCTCATTCACAGCTATATTGCACACTGTTTTCGTACTTTCTCTTTCAAACCCCATTACTTTAGACTTACTTACATTCATCATTAACTCATTCTTCACGCATACTTCGTTCATCCTAGACACGAGATACTGCAGATCATCCATACTATTAGCAATCAGCACCGCATCATCAGCATACAACAGGCAACATACTTTCAGATTACTCAAATTCGCGCCCAATCCCACCTCTTTCAATTCTTGCATACAATTATCCATGTAAAGATTGAATAACCATGGTGACATTACGCAGCCTTGTTTAACACCTTTTGTGATATCAAACCACCCCGTAAAACCATCGTTCACCCTAACACATGCAACGCTTCCCTCATATAGAGACGCAATTGCCTGAGTCAGATTCGCATTCACTCCATACTTGGACAACACCTTCCATAGCTTTTTCCTGTAGACTCGGTCGTATGCTTTTTGTAGATCTAAATTAATTAATTTAATTAAATAGCAAATTTGAGTTCGTTCAACCAGGGTTACACAAATAAACATAATTACTATTTTTGATTATGGGATAAACAATGTTCCAGAGATTGCAGTTTTCAGATGCAATAAAGCTATAAAACGTTATATATTTAGCTCCTCTTCTAGCCACCTGCAAAGTTATTTGTCAAATTGTGCTCAGCTTGGGTATATAATACGAAATGTCAACGACTTGAAATCATCTCCCATTTCCGTTTCAACAAAACAACTTACAATGCGACGCCGGCGTTGAAATTGCATTACTTACTTCATTAAATACCTACTTTTAAATTCCAATAAATTATCAAAACCTTCACCCTCCAATGTTGATGTCCAAGAAATAAGCTTGTTAAAGAATTGGCCCGAACTTAAAGCTCTGAACATGCACTTCGGAAGTTTGTGCACTTGTAACTCTTGGCTTTGACACGAATTGTTGCTCTTGATTCCAAAGCCGGTTCACACAATCCAGTTTGCATTTGCCGCAAAGTTCTTGAGAGAGAATGTCGACAGACTGAAGATATTATTACAAAGGCGATTCAAAATGTTTTTTAAACTGGATTAAATAGAGCATTTGAAGAAAGATTCTGTAAGTTTGCCGAATTGATTAAAAAGTTCAAGAAAATTTTCTTTAACCCTGGAAATAAATAATAAATTATTAATACATAAGTACGATAAAATTTGTCTCATGAGAGTAGCACTGACTTGGTTGATGCGAAAAAAATTTTGCTTGATGTAAATTTAGTAGATTTATAAATGGTGTAATAATTTATGAATTAATTGATTTTTTCGCTTTACTTTGACTTTCAGTTGAAATATTGGGATTGCAGGCTCTTAAGGAATAAACTTTTAGTAATATATATATATATATTTTTTTAAAGAAAGACAAACATTCCCGGGTCACGAATAACCCAACAATGTTTGAAAATCTCCTACTACCACCACAGAAAGCCGAAAATGTTGCTTGTGTTGTGATGGAGGACTTAGCCAGCCGAGGAATCGAACACGCGACGCTCGGGTGAGACCCAAGCGCTATGCCCACTCAACCACTGACCGGTCATGAACGTATTATCACGATGTCGGAACACGTGTTCATTAAAATAGTATTTTTCCACATTTCGTCATTGTATATTATCAAGGCAAATGCTGGTAGATGTACACGTGTTCTGTTATGTTGGAAATTTACTAAAGTTTACCAGGAACCGGCCTGCAATCCACTTTTTAACAGCATTACCAATAATTTGAAGAAATTAGCAATATTCATTTTATACAATACTCATGTGGTACGAAAACTGCAATAATTTATTGCAGTGTCGACCTATTAAAAGACAAAATAATTATTTTTGTTATTTGTTTTTGAAGATTTATGCCGTGTTGTAAAGAAGGAAATAGCGCTACACGGCATAACACCCCCAAAAAAATAACAAAAATACTTTTGGCCGTGAAAATCTTCAATCATGTATGCTGAATTTTCGATTTGGTTCCGATGTATAGCTCCGATATTTAAATGATTATTAGAACCGTAAACTTTTCACAAGCATTTGATTGTCACTGTACTAAGATATTAATTCTGTTCCTTTTAAAGCGTGTCTATACAATTTTAAAATTAATGTTGAGGCATCATTTAAGGTTCACCATGTATTCCAATAAACATAGCTATCTTCTCATTCGATGAGAGTTATTTTTATTCTTGATATGGAGTACAAACTGTTTGCTACGCTGATATATCAGCGGTCAAAATAACCGGTCGAGTGACATATTCTGCAGAACAGGAGATGGAATCACATTACCTTCAACTATTCATCATTGTGAGAGTCTTGAACTGAATTAGTTTGTAATAATACCTTAACGGGCGGGCAATGGATACTCGTGAATGATATTTATTGAACGGTACATTGGTTTGCGGTTTTGATGTCATCCAAACGCCAAACATCGCTTTCAAATCCTAGTACAGCTAAACATTTCATTTGGCTTGCTTTTAATTTTTTTTGTATAAATAAGAAAACAATCACTTTGGAACGTATCATTTACATGCATATAATTAATATTCTATATCTAGCGATTATCCACGAATACTCGTGTTCAGTTTCTTATCATTGAATGTGAAATATGTTACAAAATAATTATTCTGTTATGTAACGTAAGAAAAAAAACCATTGATTAACTCTTAATAATTAATGCTTAAAAGTTATGGTTAAACGCAACGTACGTTATAATCTACGCGTTGTAGATGGCGTTAATTTGATTATTTTTTTTTAAATACACTTTAGAAGTTATGATTTAAAATTATTAGATGAATTATTTGTTTGCGCAAGTATACAGGCAACACGAATATGACTAAGTAGTTTTGTCCGTATAAAAAACTCAAATCTTTCAAATAAGGTATGCAAATACATTTTTGGATTATATTACCAATGCAATATTGCATTTGTATGCCTTTCTTGAAAGAGTAGAGTTATCATATACTATACCGCTAAGTTATGAAATAAGGATATATATTATGTTTTGTCTGAAAGGTGATTAAATTGATAGAGTGTAGAATGAATGGGTACTGTAGTTGCAATGTATTCCGTGTGTAAGGATCCATTTCGTAATTTGTTTTTTAAAGGAATGGTGTTGACTCACGGTTTTTAGGTTTTCAGGGATAAGGTTTAAGATTTTAGTAGCTAGGAAGAAAAATTGTCTTTGAGCTGACGTGGTATGTAGTAAAGGTACTTTGTAGTGACCGTTGGTTATTGTTATGGTGGTGTAGTTGTGTTGTAAAAGAGTTTTGTTTTTTTATATTAGAACAGGAAATGTATTAGCGATAATTTTAGGTGGAGTTTTCGTATGTTTAAGACCTTGTACTCTATGAGGAGTCGAGTGGAGGGGTATATAAATTGCTAAGATTGATTGACATAAATATTCATATTTTTTTTTTTCATAAATCTTACAGAAAACATCTGTTAAACTTCTGTTTCGACTTCCCTTAAACCCACCCTGCATCCTCTACATATTGCATATCCTCTAAAACATGTAAAAAATAACATAGTAAAGTAAAGTTAAAAAAACAAACGTTATGAACAGAGCCGTTGAGATAGATGTAACGTTGTATTCACTCGTATGTTCGCTCGAGCCCGCTTGGGAAATGTTCTCTTTTTGTTTCAAATGTTGATTTATGGATACGAAACATTCATGTGAATTTATGTTTGAGACGTTTATTTATTTCCCATAGTTATACTCAAACATGCTTCAGAAAAAAGACATATTTTCTTTTTTTTACGAATTCTTTAAAAGAATCCAAGACGATGTAAAGTACCTAAGGATAATAATTAAATGATTTTTAACCTAGCGCTTTAGAATTCTTATAATCATACCTAGTTATATGAACTGTAAAATAAATATATAATCTCTTCAAAATTATTGGTAAATCTGGTTAAAAACGGGATTGTAGGCCTTACAAATTAATTAGTAGGTTTTCTGAGAAAGTTTTCATAAATTATGATAACACAATCATGATGTCGGAACACTTGTTCAGTAAAATAAAATCCGAATATATTCTCAAGCAAATGCTCGTAAAATAAGTGCAAAAAATATATTTTTTAAATTGTGACGCTTGATCATTGTATTTGAACATTTATTGAAGTTAAACTGAACAACGCAGATCAGCAACAATGTATGCTAATTATTTCATTAATTGTTTTAAGTTATAAATTTTATTTTTAATCGTAGTCTGAATAGATCACTTGTCATTTACTTATGTTTTCCTTTTAAGGATAAACATAGTTTTATAGATATATTCTCGATTTAAAAAAAAATTATCTCTGATGAAGACACGTATAATGTCGAAACCAGATAGCGTGTAAATCTTGTCGTTTTTTTATCAAAAACGTGATGTATTGTGAGTAGTTTTAGATAAGCAGCATAAAGCAAGACGATGAATTTATTTTGAACTGATAGTCTATTACGCAGTGTGTTGCAACCTCATACTGTTTTTGTCCAATCCAAAAAACAGAGTACATTCTTACGTTTGTTCATCTTTTGGCCACTGTAAAGTCATCATTGTTAAGCTGTTCAATGAAATGTATATAGGACTAGTACATTGATGTATTATATTGAGATGAGACATGAAGCGAAAAAATAGGTTCCGCTTTTTTACCATTAACTCTTCCAACGCTCCCAACTAAAACCAACGAAACCGAACCAAGTCAAAATCAAAAGAAAAATCATAGCGCACCGCTTATCGCGTTCTAATAGTGGAATAAATTTCGACAAGATAATTAGTACGCAGTAGCCCCTATAACTATTGCTCTATGGACTAGCACAAAGAAAATAATACATTGTTTGACGTTTAAACAAAATAACAGCAAGGTATTATTTATCTATTAAATATTTTATCTAGATGTCGCTCTATTCCGCTGTGTTTTGGTTGCAACGAGCCTTTCGTACATATATTGTTTAGTTTCAACCCAGTTTCAGCGCTCTGTGTTCAGATTCCAGTTTCATTTCAGAGGTGCTTATTGTCGCAGCCTCTTGAATGAAACACGGCCTATTCAGAGCGAGCTCTGCCTTCCCAACCCTAACTAGCAACTAACGGGCTGGTATACTCGTATTATTCCTGCATATTTTCCGCGTTTTAAACACACACAATATTTCACGTATCCGTGAGCGTGCTAAACGTAGGTACTCTGTACACTGCAGCATATAAGTATATTTATATATACTAAAGTATTTATATATATAATAGTGTACAGTACCGAGAGTGGGCTAGATTTTAGGGCCACGCGTAATGCGGTTAGTAAAAAAATGATACACAGAATGAGTTTTTTTGAACGAGTGGTGAAAATAAATATTTTTCAATGAAATAATTAAAAATACTTTGTTTTTATCACGATAATTTTTATTTTTTACAAATCAACATGTTTCGAGAACGATGTTCTCTTCATCAGGACATAAATTGTACTAAAACTAATTATAATAAGTATAAAAAAAGCGTGGGTAGAAATGAAAGTAAGGGGAGGGGGGAAGAGAGGTGGAAAGGGGAGGAACTTAGAAGATCAAACACAAAAAAATTACAATGAAAATATGTTTAGGATAGGGTTATTCACAAAATTAATTTGATTATTAATAATATTTTTAATTGAAACATCTTTTAAAGCGGCTAGGGGGGGTAAAACCGACTAACGCGTAGCTAGGTGTGGCAAGACGGGACGACGCTATTTCAAGGAACGACGCTTCATTCGGCCATCCTCGTGACTCTTCGGCTCATTCCGCCCGGCCGCCAAAACTCTGTGCGGTATTTTTCCTTCTATCATCTCTAAAGCTGGCGATGGATTTATTCTAAATGATGATGAATTATAAATTTGCAACATTATCATTTGTGTATATTATAATAGTATCAAAATAATTGTTTTATTATCAAAAATATAAGGATTTGCTAGCTTTCATTTTCACTTCCTTCAATAAAAATAAATTTAGATAGTATTTAAAAAACATTATTTGGTAATTTGAGCCTTATTGGGCTACTCTACCCGTGCTGAGGCCCTCATTTTACAATTTCAAAAGATACAATATAAAATAATAATTAAATAAAGTAATGAAAATAAAATAATTAGGGCAGTAATAAAAAAAATGATATGGGTGCAGCTATTATTGGTACGGTTGTGTGTAATATGAGTACTGTACATGTATATTTTTTGAAATATCGCCTCTTTCTTCTTTTCCATAACTTAATTTTGTTTGTGGAATGTTTAAAAAAAATGAAAAATCATGATTGCGACATAACGCAGGGCTGGCCCTATGCGGGCGCAATTGGAGCAGTCTGCTCCGGGCCCTTAATTGTCAAGACGCTAAAGCGCTGATAACACCTAACACCTAACAGTTCTCATCGCCATTGAGTTTATTTTTAACAAAAACACATATTATCCGAATATAATTGATTACAGTAATGACCCATCTAGGCGCTTCCTTGAAAATTACACTCGCGCCAGGCGCCGTTTTGCTCAGGGCCGGCCCTGACTTGATGTGAATGCATTTGACTACTCCGTCATCTTTTTATTCGTTTCAGTGCAGTATTAATAAATACATAAATACCTGCTGGCTAAATACTTAAATGCTTGAGTGAAAGATATAAGACGATAAAACAGAGACAGCCAAAAATATATACAGGGTGTCCGGGGTCAAAGTGCAGTTACTTCGGTAGGTGATTCTACACGATGGTAGGAGCAAAAAGGGTAAATAATTTTTTTCCGAAATTCCTACTTTTTTTCCATACAAAAAGACATTCCTACTAAAAATCCTTAGTGGAGGTACACACTTACCCGATAAATTCGCTGTGTGCTTGTCGAGCGCAAGACTGGTGACGTTTTTTTTTATTTAGTCAGTTACGCGTAAACCGAGGGTTCGAAATTATAACAATGCGCTTTAAAAATCTTCTATTTTATGATCTTTTAAACCAAATTCGAAGAAAAAAGAGAACTTCACTAAAATAATAATACGAATTTACACTTTTAACGATTGAAAATATTAATAACTTTTTAAACACTTAACTAATGTCATCACTTTTTTACTAATTTAACAGATTTTCAAAATGTCCACCTTCAGCTTGCATGCAAGTATGTAAACGTAAAGTGATATTATTTACAACTCGTACGTTGTTGTGTATTTCATCTGCAGCTTCGTAAATATTGAATGTGAGGTATTTGTTTATAATATTTCTTTAAAGTAAAAAAATCACAGCTGTTCTATAATAATAATACAGTACGCACACGCCGGCGCAATTTTTCGTTTGTAGCTGAAAATTACATCAAAAAGTTGAAATTTCAAAAAAAAATTTTTTTTTTACTTCTACCATCATATAGAATTACCTGCCGAAGTTACTGCACTTTCACTCCGGACAACCTGTATATAACCCGATTCTTATTTTTTAGATGGCAACACAAAGTAAAATTGTTTTTTGAGGTTATATTTGGTTTCCGAATCAGACAGATTGAAAATTAACAGGAAAAATAGAGGAATTACTTTTTCTTATTTTTATTTTTGTGTAGCTAAAAATGTGCTTTTCTTCATTTTTATTTTGATTAATAATAAAGTAAATACCTTCTTGGATTTTACTTTATTTATGTTCATTGCAAAATACAAAAAAGTAAAGTAAGTAAGTGTTAAAATTTTGCATTATTTGTACTCATTTGGACCATAATTTTTTTTAAACTTTATTATTCCTTTTAGCCATTTTGATGTTGTTATTTAAATAATAATATCAAATATAATTTTTCGATTACACTAGTTTAGTGACATGAAATTTTTTAACCTCAAAACTAATACGATACAAATATAATGCTATTAATTTAGTGATTATCGTTATCTGTGTGATTATATAAAGAAGATAATAACTATAAAATAAATAAAATTTTCCGATTACACACTAGTTAAATATAATTTACTGTTGAAATTCATTATTGCTGCAGAAAATTCAATTCTCAATTTACCATGTGCATTTTTATCAAAATTATTTTGGAAAGCTGTCGGGGCCAATACCGAGATTTTATTTATAAAAGCTGAATGAAATGCACTCTTTTAATATTTAACTTAATTACTTTAAGGCGATGCCATACGTAGTAATGCAAAATCATGTGTTTTTGGTTTGAAAATTTGGTCGCCTAGAAATGTTTCAGATGCTTTAATTAAATAATGCGAGTAGAATACATCTTGGCCTTTGAAATAATTGAGTATTTTTTAGATAAGTCTTTTTATGAGCCCAGAAAAAATAATGTAAAGGCCTATGATAACTGGTTTAGTGTTCAAAATCTCCTACTTAAGAACCCATTTTCTGTTATGATTTTATTGTATAATGTGGCTAGTTAAGTTATTTATAAAATGATTGAAAAAAAATATATACGCCTGAACATCCACAAAATAAAATAAAAGGCACTTTTTGGCCATGTTTTTTTCTTGCATAAATCAAAATAGGCTCAATGGTGTTAAGTGGGAATTTAAACCTTATCGCCATCTACGTAACGGATGTTATTGATAGCGGCTCAATTTAAAATATTACACGACGTAGTGCATCGCCTTAATGTTCTGACTGGTGTTTATTTTACACAATGAAAGTAATGCAAAGTATTCTCGCTGCGTTTGCATATTGAACTGAATTATGAATATAAAGTTGCTTACAAAAATATCAGAAAAAAGTGCCTAAATACTTAGGAAGGATTTTTTTTTCTTTTAAATTATTTTCTTACGAACCAAAATAATATTTATTTTATTCCCAAAACCAAAGGCGTCTAACGGTAGGCTTTCATCAATAAAGCTTAACGAGAGCTACTAGAACAATTTCAGTATCACCAAAGCTTATTTTTGATTAGTAGTACCTGAGCTCAAATTTATGGACATGTTTTATTTATTTAGTAGCCTCCATTAATAATTTTTTATTTTTATTTTTTATTTTTTTTTATTGTACGACAGACAGGTAAGTCCAATTATGGTACAATTTTATTAAAACTAACAATACATGTACATATGAAAATGAAAATGAAATCGTTTGCTAGAAATGGCTTTGACCGCATTTAGTCACCAAATCTAAATTTACAGGTACTTTCTAACCTTTCTCTCCATATCTCTTTCCTCGATAAAATACCCCATATGGGAATGTCATAGCCCCACTGGCTCGGTTGGAAGAAGTTGGAATACTTGTGCGGTGTTTACATGAAAACACATAATTGGTCTTTGTTGTTGTGTATTGAAAAAAAAATTAGATGAATTATCTCCATCGATAAGTGCGCAGGAGTTACAAATACGACTTGAGATACTCAATCAAATATTAATATTTCATCACTGAAGAGATCATTTGTAACAATAAACCATTTTCAGGATTGCGCATTTCCTCCGATGTCGCAAATCCTATAGACCAAACAATCCTTGCCGGGAAGAAGGGTAAGTCATCCCTATTCATTTGGGGGTTGATCAGACGCGTCTGGGAGGCACAAAAGGAAGCGCATCCCCCACCCGGACTCGCTCCCCCACCCATTCTGCAGAGGGATGATAACTCGTCTGCACGGAGATCATTCTACTCCACAGACTTGAAGCCTAGCAAATACTTATCTCATAATGTACGCAACCACCTGAATCGTAATACTATCATAATGCTCTCACTGCTAATATTCTATTCTTTAATAGAGACTACTTTTTGTGGTAACATTTAATAACATATAAGCTGACGTATACTCGGTGTCGCTTGTGGACTTAGGTCTTATAGTCTACTTATAACTGTTTTGACGTTGTGAATTCTAGGAGTACCTGACAACCAGGTGATTATTTCTACCTTCAAAATAGGTGGAAATAATATTATTGTGTTTAAAAGTTTTTTTCATTTGATCGTGCCATGTCTTCCTTATTCACTTCCATGGCATACATTCTGTTTACATAGATTTCTCAGTTCATCAGTTACGTCTCATTTTAACACAAATAACAATTTGATTCATGTCTTTCTCGAGCATTCCCGACTTCTAATATCATCCAAAATACTCTCTAAATACTACTAGTACTAATAAGAACAACTCTTGAAAGTTTCAGCGAAATGGATGAATGATGTAGGAATACGGACAAAACATACGGATAAACAAAGAAAAATTCATTTGTATGCGTATGGATGATTTAATTATATGTTAATTTATGAAATTCTGAAACACATTTTTTAAATTTATCTTCCATCGATAACTTCAAAAACGTAAAAAATAACAAATAATAACCAAAATAGATAGCTGCGCAAATTCTTTTCTCACAATGTACGCAATCACCTAAATAATTTATTGTTATAAGAGTAGAAGATACTCTCAGTATCGCCCTGGAGTAAGACCACCATTCAGAATTGAAACGTTGCTTGAAATGGCTTTGGTGACTTTATATGAATAGACGGGTACCTCCCCGCCTTTCTCTTTTCCATCTCTTTCCACTCCCTATTACCTTCAGCCTCACAACATCCCCCAATTGGGGATGCCATAGTCTCACTGGTTCCTGACGGTTTGGAGCTTTTGGGACTCTTTGTACGGTTTCACTGATAATATTTTTTCTTTGTCAAAGACGAAATAGTTTTGTGTCACCATTTTTCCTGATGGAAGTCAATGCAAATCTCCGCAACGAACCGTTAATTGGATCGGAGTTTGTAAAACTAACCGATGCGTTTATTCGGGGTAAATGCCGACGCTTCGTGACGATACGTCAGATATTTACATCAGTTAGAAATGTTACAAACGGATAACGCGTCTGGTATTTACGAGTTAGCCGCTCATCCAGCCAAACCTGCAAATGCCGAGCATTTAATTGAAAATGTCCATTATTTTTAATGTGTTCCTGAAGTCGTGAGAAGACTTAAAACGCATCGAGCACTTCCAATTACGGAAGTAATTATAATCCACGAAACCTCATTAATATTAATAAAAACGATGGCGCTAATGATGCCTTAATAGTTCTTAATATGTACATGACAGCAAAGCCAAAATTAAACACCTTAAACCATATAAAATAACTAAATACTTTGCTGAAATATCGGTCATTAGATGATTGATTTTGTTTCCTCCTAAGTAAACACACAATTCCCCACAAATTATACATAACCCCCGACACTACACAGTTGTCCGAAAGCTAAAGTATAATAACCCAAAAATTAATCATAATAGGTACACGATTTTATTGCCTTACAATTAACTTCAGATTCAAAAGGCAAGCAATGACATTGTCAAATTTCTTTATTTTTTTACAGGTAGAGGAAGGAAGGAACCTTGTTTCCCACCAATCTCAGTATTGATTTTTCTGTATGTTTAAAAAATCCAATAATTATTATGCAAGGCATTCAAAATAAAATTCTTTGTTCGCAGAAGCTGAGTCATCTATTTTCGCTGGAAAGGGACTGCTTTATAAGGTAAGCATTTTTAAACTGGCTTTTAGAATAACAATATCAGATTAGTCCGAATTTTTGGGTTGTAAAATAATTATCCTCAAATTTCATTTTTATCTTAGAAAAATTACGATGCTCATGTTGTTACCTCGAATGGTTCTCGTTAGAAAATTAACGATAAAACATCGCCTGCTGAACAGAAATCAATATTTTAATGTATCGTAAAATAAACCCCATTCCTGTTTTTGAAAATTAAAAAAAATCAATTTGGAACCGAATAAACGTTAGAAAAGTGAGTTCAGTGGAGAGACAGGTCAAAGAATGTCCGGAAATGAGGTTCCACAATCGAGGAAGATACTTCCGGTTTTTGACAAGAGCACCCGCTTGTTCCGATCCAGTCATTTCTCCACCCTCTCGCGCCTCGAAAATTGTAGTCAAAGCCTTTTCTGAAATACGAATTGGAAAATGATAAAAATTGTATAAAAATACTTGAAAATATATTCTAATGCAAAATTTCAGATAGTTGTTCGATTTTTTTTTAAATCAAGCATCACCGATAAAAACGTCAATGTATTTGTTACATTTCCAATGAATTATTAATTATTAATTAAAAATTTTATTTTTGGAATAAGTTTATTGATTAAAACCTCAAATTGTAATATTTAATTATTGAAGACAGTATTAGCGATTTCTATCTGAAGCCTGTTCTTTAAGAATTGAAATCCGTTTATTAAGAGAGGGAAATCTATCAAATGGACCGCCCGTATTTCAAAGAGTCATTGGTTTTTTTCTGGTATTTCGGGGCTCCAGACCAGAGGTGGCTGCCAAATTCAACAGCGATTTGTACAGGGTCAACATTTTGCACTATTAAAGTATCTGCGGGCCCTATACAATAAGATCTCCTCTGTTATCTTCTTTTCTACTTGTGTGTTCGTTTTCTTATTTAAACGTAAGGGTTGAATGCACTGAACAAAAATACAGTGTGTGGCAAGCCTACGCACGACGGAAGTGAAACTTTTAGTATTCTTCTCACTCTATTTTCATTTCATATTATTATTATTCAGAATGCTGTACATTATAGTTTTAAAAAGCATAAATTTATTTATAGGCGTGTTGTTAACAAATGAACGTTTAACTAGCTTCCTAATATTGACATATTTAAAAGTAGCATGTGATAAAAAAAAATTAAAAGTTATAAAATTATGGGATTCGAACCCGGGTCTTGCATAACGAGTGTCGAACGCTCTGCCTCTAGACCGCGAGGAGAGGTATCTCGCGCGACGAGAACCGGGTATACAACGTGTACTCCTCTTTTTCGTTTTCGTTTTCAAACACGGCAAATAAATAATATCACATAACGTCTCGTTAACGCTTTATATAGGGTCGAATCGAAGGTATATCGGCAGTGTGAAGTCATATCTGTCGTTTTTCAAAATATTTCCGTATATTTGTCCGTTTTGGAAAAGATCTATCGTGTTTTAACAGTCTCATACCCGTATGGAGTCTGAATTTGAAAAACATTTCTAAATTTTGAAAAACTCACTTACGACTGTGTTTTTTACTAAAAAAACTTGTCACGCACGTCTGCGAGGGTAATTAGTCGCGTTATCGGCCTTGATTAGTAATTTTAATGATTCAAATTAAAAATAATTAATCAAAATACCGAGCGACTCTACCGGCTCGATTTGTAAGCTATATTTCGACCAAAATATCATATAGTCAAAATATCTAAAAGTCGCAGCACGAGAGCATTTTATCACTTTTCCTCGTATTAAAAAAATCACAAAAAGAAAAAAAAAATAGTTAAAGCGGGGATCGAACCTCGGTTCTTCACGACCAGAGTCGGGCGCTCTGCCTCTAGAACGCGAAGCTGAGTCTGGAGAGTGACCTAAACTAGGTATATAATATTAGCTAGGCTCCTATAGCGAAATGATCACGGTTTTTCGTGACGGTCATGAGTCGGTTTTACTCCGGTCCTCGAAATTGCATGACACGCGCAAAGAAGTTTCACTTCAAAAATTACCTAAAAGAAAGATCTGTACCGATTTGAAAGATTTCTGATTTAGCCAATTTTCCTTCCTCCAGCCTTTTTGACTTCTATGCATCATTTAGACAGGCGAATGAAATTGATTATCTGTTTAACCTCTTGGGCCTCTGGCATTTTCTGCCAGAAGGTTGGTGAAAATACAATTAAATGGAATATTTTAAAAAGGTGGTGAAATAAGTTTATAAATTTTATTATTGGAAATAAACAAACAATTTTTGAAATATTTTTTTTGGACACAAACATAAAAAATGGTTTCATCCGAATGAATGGTTCTTTTTTTACGTCTAAACACTGAACTAACAATACTCATACCAAAAAGCACACCGTGTATTAGACAATCGTCTTATAAACATTATTAACTCCGACAGTAAATACAAGCTTTGGATAAAGACACTATCAATACCATGATATAAAGCATTAAAATTAAAATAATATTGAGGAAAAGAAAAATAAATTCAGACACAAAATTACAAAATGGATAAAAGAACAAAAAAAAACAATATTACTAAAATTTCATAACATAAAATAATAAAACCTACACGTAACATACAAAACCAATATAAAACACACATCACTCACAAACACACAACATTATATATATACATTTGTTTTTGGGAATTTCCTTTCATATGAAATTTTATCTGGGTTCAAGATCTTTATTTGTACTGTTTTGTACTTGTTTTCTTTGCTCGTCTTTTTAGGTGTTTTAGGTGCTTTTTTGGATGATTTTTTTACAGCAGGTATATATATATATATATATATATTTCTCTTTGAATCAATAACAAAATAAATAAATAAAAATTATCACCTACTTTTTTTCTTTTCATATAAAAAATAACCTAGTTTCACTAATTTTTTTCAAATTATGGTCGGAACCTCCATTTTCATAGGGGTTGTACATTAAATTGTAATTCTTCTGTGGTTAAATTCTAGATTTTAAAATAAAGTGCGATGTTTTCTATTTCTAAACTGCTTTTATCATATTTCTAATCATGGAAGTAAGGGAGACACAACAATTTCTATGAGCTGCTCCCAAAAGTATAAAATTTAGGAAGTAATTTAGATAGGTACACATATTCAAAAATATTTAATTATTTTTACCAGAAAAAAGGAAAAAATAAACTCTATCGAACGATTTGCTAAAATTTTGTATCATGTATCAATTTTCTCAAGATAAAATTTTTTATGTGTCGTTGCCGAAATAAGTTAATTTTTTCCCTATTTACAGTAAAATGTACTGTTTCCAACACTTCCATTGGTTTTGTCTCTTCAGTGGCAAAAAAAGAAAAACTGGAAACAAAAGTAGAACAGATTGCTGGAGAAACCATGAAATTTAAAACATAAAACAAAAACGGAAATGTCCTCAGATTTCTGATTACATCATGCAGAGTAGATACTACTAGTTCAAAGAAAAATTGTGTTTTGTAAGGTAACAAAAGCAAAATGTTAAAATTATTTTCTGAGTAGTACCTACTCTGTGATTTAAATTTCTCTTTAGTTCTTTGCAAACCTCTCCCGATCGTGCAGCTTCAGAACCTATGAGTGGCTCTCCTTCAGTATTTGATATTCATGAATTCTATTTGTGCCAACAATTCATTTTCGCATTTTCAATTTTCTAATTGGAAACCTATTCTAAGAGGATTAACTGAGTAAAGGTTTTTTATTATTTGATCACGTTTTTTGAGTCGCAGAACGTGAAAAAATAATTTCGTTTTCCGTTTAACTTGCATGTTTTTTAAAAATTATATATCTGTGTACCTACATTTTGATTGTAAAGCATAATGAATTTTTGTTTGAACCTACCTGAGAAGCCCCTATTTCCGTACGCGTTTCGTTAAGGTGTTAAGGAAATAGATACGTATTTCAGTTATATTCCTACCGTAGATATGCTGGTAGCTGTTTAGCATAGTGATCTAATGTGACAAAGCTATAAATCTTGAATGAAGTGAATTTTAAAAAATAAACGTTTTTTTTTCAACGTTAAAAATAAATAAATCTTTAAATACAAATGACACACTGTCACAATCAAAGAGAAAACAAAATAACACCCGGGCTACCGGCGCGGCAGTGAGATTTATCCTAACCTTGATTATGAAGAGGCCTCATTATGTCACATTAAAAACTCCCGAACCCTGGTCTATGGCAAATTAGCATATGGTTTGTTGAAATTAATAGAAAGTCGGATATGAGTACTGCCGCCCGGTCATACTAACTCAGATTCAACCTGTTTCCTTCCCAGAACTTTCGCTCCTTCAATTTTCTTTAAAAGACCCACTACACAGCATCCTTAAAGATAAAATGAGCTATTATTTTCCTTAAAGCCTCCTGTGTGAAGCAATTGGTAAAACACTCAACTATTTTGAGTACGAAATTTTGTTTCCGTTAAGAACAATACGCATTTTAAATAATACATTTACTGATGTGAAACTTCTATAAAGTCTAGTATATATTTAAACTGTTAAAAATGTCTCTTTCACGATTCCATGTAATTTTATGTAGGTAACCCTTATTCTAAAATATTCAAAATAATTTTAAAGATTTTACAATTGTAACTATGTGCAAACGGAAACCTTATTAAAAAATCAAAAGTGTCAGATAACAGTAAAAAAGACATAATTTTTTCACTGTTAATTAAATTTCTTCACTACAGAAAAAAAATTGCTGCGTAAGGGTGCAAAAAAAAAGCTTAATAGAGGGGAAAATTTAAATTGGAAACTTTGAATAATGAAGGTACATTATACACTTCATTACACAAGTTGATGTAATTTGGTTCTCATTTGCATTCCTACGTGCTGGAGAAGGGATCATTAATAAGACAGGTCCCCGTCAAGTGACAGCTCAGACATTTTTTCCTCACCATATCGCGATGTGTAATTGTACACGCTCCCCCGCGTCACAGTCCTCAATATGCCAGACGCTTTAATTTATTCATGAATTTGTGTAATGTTTCTTGAGATGTACACAGGAATGAGTAAATTGGGTGAATTTTAGTAGGTTACATGTTTATTCTGGTGTGATCACTGATGTGGATATTTTCCTACATAATTTGACGCATATTTGACATCATATAAACATATCCCATCCCTAATTTGCCACGAAAATTATTGTTGAGTTAGTGATAACTTGGCAGATTCAACGCTGGAAATGCAAAAGGGCGTAAGCGACAATTTAGTCAAATATGAGTTAATGATACTTTTTTTTTGATTAGAATTTTTGTCTAATCAAAACTGTGAGTTAAATTGATTTTGGCGTATATTGTCGCTTACGCCCTTTTGCCTTTCCGGCGTCGATATTTTCATATTGGTATTTGTAGTTTTTGTAAATAAACATATAGTTTCAATGTCTCTCGATAGATGTCGTTGGGATATATAGTATTATGTAGTTTTAAGGTGTCTCCATAGGTGTCAGTGGTGGTACCACATGATAAAGACAACTGTCGAACGTTTGTGTCTAATACCCGAATCGTTACGAAGATCGCCGATGTTCGCCGATCTCCAGGCGAGCATCTTCAGGAGCGATTCACCCGCTTCAGAATAGCATCCTGTAGAATTCATTGTAAATACGACACGATAATAAACTTACCCGTAATCTCGGAATCAAACGAACTGTTATTGAAAACTACCGGTCATCCAAGTGTTTTGCCAATCAGTGAAAAATAATAAAACAAGACATTATTATAGTCGGTTTGTTTAAATAATAAAAAATCCGCAAGGAAACAAATTTCCAACTTTCAAAACTATCGCACTTTTCTACCTAACGCCACAATTTGCTATAGGATTGAATGAATTGAGATTTTGTACTATTTTTAAAGAAAAGAAATTGTTGGGTTATGTATGATTTTAATAAAGACGGAATTTAATGAATAGCTATTTTTCGGTTTCAGTGTATTAAAAAAGGCCTTGGAAATATAATAATTATTACCACATGAGTCAGCACGAATTTAAACCTATTATGTAGCCTTCGAAACATGTTTTGTAATTAAAATTATTTTAACAGTAGAATATTCTGCACATTTTCGACAGAAATCATAATCCGACCTGACCGCCTCCATGGCAGAGGCTTGTTCGAAATGCCGACATATATATTTTAAAATTAATTATGAATTAAGCTCAAATTCACCATGCTGATGTGAGGTTTTCACGTTTTCAAAACTATTAAACTAATTTATTTTTGGTGCATTATGCCGTGTTGCGCTAGTTCCTTCTTTAGTCAAAGTTTCGGATAGCATCACAGTTATCAAATTATATATCTGCCATGATGATGTATACCAAACATATTATAATACAATATAAACTTTTTTAATCAGGCCTCCAAGAAGTTGGGCGTCTTCTACAGGGCTAGGAGATTCTTCAACAGTGACCAGCTGCTGACCCTGTACTAGTCTCAAGTCCACCCAACTATTGAATTTGGGAGCCACCTTTGGGCTGGTGCCCCAAAATACTTAATAAACCTGCTTGAGTCTGTGCAAAGGAGAGCGATCCGTCTGATTGACAATCCGTTGTTAACGGACCGATTGCCTTCTCTAATGCATAGACGCAATGTAGGCATGCTGTGTCTGTTCTATAGGTATTTCAATGGAGCCTGCTCCAAAGAGCTAGCAGCATTGATTCCTGATGCACCGGTGCACGTGCGCGAAACTCGACGGACACGAACTGAACACCCGTTCACGGTTGACGTTGGCTTCATGAGAACGGGCCGTTTTTACGACTCGTTTTTGTGTAAGTCGGCTCGTATGTGAAACGAGCTACCGGCATCTGTTTTTCCTCCCTCCTATAATCCAAGCCTTTTCAAGGCCCGCATTAACAAATCCCTTCCTACAGCCCCTACCTTATTCCGCCTCACAACGCCGCCCAACCGGGTGGTGACATAGTTCCCCTGTCTGTACACTGCACAGGCAGGGACGCTCTTGTGAGGTGTCACATAAAAAAAATTCTAATATCTTTGATGTATATTGTAATGCTGTACGTACGAAACGTTGGCTAAAGAAGGAGGTAGCGCAACACGGCATCATACCCCAAAAATAAATTACTATAAAACTCACCACATTTACTCATCGTCCTAGAGAGAAATATACCTCGATTTTCATCCTTGTTAGCAATTTCACCTCGTAACTTTTGGGTGTACTAAAATGCTTATATTATAATAAATGGAATTAATAATGTCACTGTAGCTGAAAACTGATTTTTTGTATGAAGATTTTCTGGAAATCCGTACGGCACACGGCTAAACTGAAATTTACTGAAAATCTTCATACCGAATAGAATTTTATAACAAAAATTAAAAATCGTTTTCAGCTACAACAACATCAATAATGCCATTTTTTGTAATATTAGCATTCTAGTAAACCCAAAAGTCAAGAGCGGCAACTGCTTGTTAGAGATCATAATTCAGAATTGTTTATATTTTTTCTTGCTACATTTAGTGACAAGATCTGAATATTGAAATTTGAATATAAACATTGGTTATTTTTAACTATCATCTACTTTTCCTTATGGGTAAGCCAGTATTGAAAAAGACTCCCAATGGCTATGTATAAAAAATAAGAAACATTGTAAGAACTCGCAATTTGGAAAACAAATAATACCTAACAACTTCTCCGTTTCGCAAATACGCTCGTCTACAATTTAAGAAATTTATTTCCAATGGTGCTCAATTGAAAATGTTATAAAATAAATATATTCATACGCCATTTTCACGTTTCAGTGAGTCCTGATTCGCAGCAAATAGGTACCTTATTACATTTAAAAATAAATATATGAAAGAGATTCGTCTTTGTATCGGTACCGCTTTGAATATTTCTTTTTGAAATCGAAGTCGAATGAAATCTTTTGAAAATCACTCGAATGCTTTAAATGTTTCAATAATTTATTCCGCTTTGTGGCACAATCACAATATTTTATTTAAATTGTTTCAATCACATCACTACACGAATAAAATGGAAAATCTACATATTAGATACTAAGAAGCTTCGAAAAATATATTAGGTATATTTAAGATTAAATTGGTGCAAAATAATCGAGATTTTTTTTACCATTTTGTCATTATTTGGAGTCAAGGCTATGTGATATGTTTTCCAATTTGGAAAATCAGAGCTCGACTGTTGCGAACTTTTGAGTCTGGTCAACATAAGTGTACCTACTTGCCACACTAAGCATAATGATCTATTTCAATGTCACTATTCACAAATAAATTATTTAACATACTCGCCAATTTCTCGCATACATAGCAAATAAATATACCAATTATATAGACATTTTTAATGTAACAAAATCGATTTTCAAAACATACTTTTGAGTGGTTGTGTCGTCCTTTCTAATGTTGAAACTCGTATTTTTCTGAATTTTCGTCTATCGACATTTTGATCTGTGTCTCATTTTACCTAAAATTATCTACGTAAATATTTTCTTTGTGTCATTTTCTCTATGCCTTTACGAACGCAAACAGTGTTTTATCATTGCATTTTTACAACTGAGCGGGGGATATAAGTTCATCCGCTTACGGGGAAACTAAAAAAAAACCGTTGGCAACTCAAGTTGCTATCCTGTGTATTTCAATGGCGGTCCGCACATGGCGCAACCAGTTTTCAATGACGACGCATCCAGTCACTAGCAAATCACCTGCTCGTTTCAGTTGCCGATAGATATGTTAGTTTTCAAGAAATTGACTATTTGTTCATGCCTCAAGAGCTGTAAGATTACAATATGGGCATGGGTCCGAGCAGGAAAACATTAAATTTGTTCAGGAGGTTGAAAAATTCCCGTATATTTACGACTATATGACTTTCTGATTATGCAAGAATAGAAAAAAAATTATGGCGGCTGTAACATCACTTATTTTTTATAGTTGATTCTGTAGACATTTTTTAACCCATTAGATAGTGACAGATGAGAGCTAAAGTGTTCTTCTTCATTCCATGGTGAAACAAGCTTAGATAAATTACTAACTAACCATCACGCCGTTTCCCCGCAGGAGTAGGTAGAGAGGACGTACCACCAAACGACTTGCTCTCGGTACACACTTCTTGCCTCATTCACATTCATACATCGTCTCATAAATACTCTTCTATTATTCTGACTCTTGACATGGCCCGACTCAAGTATCTGATTTACTTGATCGTGCCATGTCTTCCTCGGGAGTCCCTGACTTCTTCTACCTCAAGCTTAGATAATTAGTGAAATTGTAAACTTGAGTTACGCCGTGAGAGAAAATCGATAACCAGTTTGCAATTGGCAGTTGGCAACCACTTTCAGTTTTGTTTCAGTTGCCCCATGAGCGGATGGATTAACTCCGATCGAAAATTTGAACCGAAAAAAAGACACGTAAATCTCCATGGATTGTCACACAATTGCCTAACCACATCCATCAATGAAAAACTCTGAATTTCTGTGGAAAAAAACTGTTTCTTGTGCGTTTCCTGTCGTCGGACGCGCGCCGGCGTGAAAATCAACGCAAATATTTTGAATATCTTATCTGCTGAAAATGTCGATTCCTAAAGTTCAGAGTAGTGTTAAAGGCTGTACATGACTTGAAGGTTTTAATTCAATTCGGCATAAGTTTGCGATCTACTTAAGTTGTATGCAGCGTCTGTATCGGGAATGGTCGTGGATCAGATTGGAATATATTGGATAATCGGTTTTAGCGAGATGGCCGTCGGTTTGCGGCTCTTATTTCTAAATCGGAAGCAAAAAGCCGAGTGATTTATTGAGAAGTTGGACGTTGCCAACGCTAACCTTCATGACATCTCGTGCACAAAAATAGGACTCGTAACAAAAAAAAAACAAGGATGCGTTAATTTTCCATGACGTGCGAATATCTCTTTGTTTGTTTCTAATTTGGATAAACTTGAAAAATATAAATTGCAACTTAAGTACTACAAGACATAACTATTTATGCGGTGGGAGATAGTAAAAGGTGCAGTTCCACTTTTTTAAGTTAAGTTTGAAGGATATAAATATTTTATTTTTATATGTAATGATTTAAATAACCCAAAATATACTCTAAAAACCTATTTTGTGCATGTTTACTCTAACCCACGATTGAAAAAAAAATGTTTGCGGCAGCTGAACAGCCAACTAAGGTTTACCAACAAAATGCTTTTTTTTTTTTTTAACATTATTTCTGGCTTTCACCCTTCAAGGGTGTTCTTGGCCATCATTTAAAATTATTGAGAAATGAAAGGTGAATTTAAATATTAATTTTATTTAAATGGGCAAATTTCAAAATTATAATGAAAATTGGAGTCGAGTTCAGACTTAGAAGAGATGAGATGTTGAATGGAGGGGAGGCAATTTTAGATAAGGCTTGATAGAAGAGAGGATATTTGTTTAGAGAGGGACAACCAAAAAATATGTGATCTAAAGTTCCCACTTCTAGACCACAGAATGTACAATCTGGGGAGTCAACAACGTGAATTTTAAAAAGATGGGAAGGAACGGAACAATGTCCGATCCTCATTCGAATGAGTGAAGAAATTTCTTTTTTGGAAAAATGAGGGAATTGCTGAAACCACGGTTTTGATGGAATAGTTCTTTGTATTGAGGCATAGCAGGCTCCCTTGGATTGACTAGCAATGTGCCAATACTCTGTCCAAACATTGCGGGATCTATCTTTGATGATGGAAAAAATGTCAGATAGGGGAATGTGGTTTACGAGGGTAACAACAGGGTTGGACGCTCCTTGTTTTGCCAAGGCATCCGCAATATCATTACCCATGATACCAACATGTCCAGGAATCCAAATCAGAGTTACAGTTTTACCAGAGCTTTGAATGGAGGCTATCATCTCTCGAATAAGGCATACATAGTGATCATCAGGATGAAGAAGAGGACTGGATTTAAGTTTTTGGAGGGAACTGAGAGAGTCAGAGAGAACGAGGGAATGTTCGAAATTATTTTTGATTATATATTTGAGAGATTCTATTATTGCAATGCACTCGGCTGAAAATATTGAAAATTGATTTGAAATTGAATGAAATATTCTGTCATTAGAATTATTGTGGTAAACGTTAATACCTATACCACAGTTAGGAGAGTCGGGAGATTTGGATCCATCAGTAAATAAAAGAGAAAAGTTGGGCCATTTAGATGAAATAATGTCATTGAAAATATTATTGACAGTTCGGGCCGGGAGATTGGAATGACTTTTAAGGATTCCGATCCCTTCAAATATTGTTGGGGATAGGGTGACGTGACTATATTTTAATTTGTATAAGGGAAGTAGATCATTTTGGATGATGTGAAGCTCTGAGAGAGACTTAAAATTTTTACAGATGTCAGGAAGAGGTTTAGTTGAAGCTCTGATTGTAGATGAATGGGTTGAGTCAATGAACAACGAGACGCTGGGGATAATCTGATGACATTTAGAATTTAAACATTTAAGAACAAATTTGTCAGCAAATAGTTGACGCCTTAAATAAAGAGGAGGATCAGAACATTCTACTTGAAGGGAATTGATGGGTGACGATTGCATCGCTCCAGTTATAATTCGCAAAGATTTAGATTGAATTTTGTCTAATTTATTAAGTACATTTTTTGAGGCAGTACTAAAAAGTGGGCAGGCATAATCGATATGGCTTCGAATAAGTGCGTTGTAAAGCAACTTAATGCAAGTAGGGTGAGCTCCCCACCAAACGCCAGATAAGGATCTGATGATATTTAAATTTTTTTCGCATTTAGTAACTAAATTATTAATATGGGAAGACCATTTAAGTTTCCTATCAAATGTTACTCCCAAAAATTTTACTTCAGAAGCGTTGGGGATTGGAGAATTTTTAAATAAAATTTGAACGGGGGGGTTTTTATGGCGGTTTGAGAAGGTGACACACTGAGTCTTTTGGATTGAAAGTTCAAAACCATTTAAGGTGAGCCATGTGCAAAGGGCATTCATGGCTTCGTTAAGATATTTGACGGCGAGAGGGATGATTTTGGATGATAAGAAGAAAGCTATGTCATCTGCGAACTCAATAACTTTTACTTGTGGGGGAATAGTGACATGCATATCATATGTGTATATATTATACAGTAAGGGGGACAATACATCGCCTTGTGGTAAACCCTTCCAAACAGACCTACTTTGAGGAGAAATATCTGGAAGTTCAATGAAAATTTTTCTATCTAGAAATAGATTAATAATAGATTGGACAAACATGGGGGGAAGGCCAAGGCCTAGAAGTTTTTTTTTTCAGGATTGGGATGGAAACATTGTCAAAGGCGCCTTCTATATCTATAAAGACGGCAAGACAAACTTCCTGTTTAGAAATTGATAAATTAATATCAGTGCTGATGATGGCAAGGTTATCTTGAGTGGATTTTTTTTTCCTAAATCCAAATTGAGATGGAGAGAGAAGCTGTTTACTCTCGACAAAAAATTCTAATCGGTTTTTAATTAATTTTTCATAAAGTTTACTGAGGGTGGATGAAAGAGCGATCGGCCTGTAGTTGGATCCAGAATTTGGTGATTTGTTTGTTTTTAAAATAGGGATGATTATTTGACAACTCCAGTCATCAGGCATTATACCAGTCTGGAAGATTTTGTTTAAGATGCTTAAGAAGTGGTTTAGAACATTATCATTACTATTTTTGATTATGCTGTAAGGTATACCATCTCTGCCTGGAGATGAGTCCTTGACTATTGATAAACAATTTTTCAGCTCAATTAAGGTGAATGGAGAGTCTAGCCAATGATTAGACATAGGAGTATTATAGATAGGCGTTATTTCATCTAAGTTAGGTACAGAAGGGGGGGCAATTTTGTCCAAGAATTCATCTATCCATTTAGAATGAGACGCTCGAGGAGATGGAGAACTGAAGGAGGATCGAAATCTTCGGATCATAGACCAAACTTCCGAAATTGGAGTGTTCGGAGATACTGAACTGCAGAAGTTGTACCACCCAGATCTTTTTTTTGACCTCAATACCCTTTTGGCATTGGATTCAGCGTTTTTGTATATAAGATAGTTCTCCATAGTCATATTGTAACGATAGGAAAGAGATTTAGCTTTCCGAATTCTTACTACTTTGGAACATTCCTCATCCCACCAGGGAGTTGGAGGGAGTTTTTTTAAAAGAGATTTAGTTTTAGGGGGAGGATTTGATTTATTTATTGCAGTTATGAGCATTGATTTGAAGTTATTATAGTCATCTTTGACGGAAAATATATTGGTGTTGGGTAAATTTAGTAGGAACTTGTCCATATGAGAGTTAAATTCATCCCATTTGGTGTGTTTCGTTTTAATCTTTGTCGAAATATGAGACTTGTCCGATTGGAAAGAAGTTTGATAAGTAATGGTGATCGGGAAATGATCACTGGAGCAAGGGTCGGGGGACACCACCCAAGAGGAGAGAGAACCCAGACTAGTAGAACATATCGAGAGATCCACTGCACTGGGGTTTGTGCTGGGGCGAGAGATCCTAGTAGGAGATCCGTCATTCAAAAGGAAAAGGTTGGATTGATCTAGGAAATCCATCACACTTCGACCATCTCGGTCGGAGAAAGCAGAACCCCAGACGGGGGAATGGGCATTAAAATCGCCTAATATAAAGAAAGGAGGGCTTAGTTGACTTACAATTTGCAACCAAATTTGTTTATTGAAGTGGGCTGTTGGGGGAAGATAGACTGAAATAAAGGATGTGTCCTTTATTTTAGCTGCAACCATTTGGAAGTCAGCATTGGGGGGTTTGATATTATTTATTGGGGAAAATGATATGGATTTCTTAATAAAAAGGGCAGCACCGCCGCCCGAACCTTCCGGGCGGTCGTCGCGGAGACAGGAATACCCTCCCACATTAAAGTGGGTGGATGGAGTAAACCAAGTCTCCGAGATAGCAGCCAAAGAAATAAAGTTGGAATTTAATAGGTTAAGGAGATCAGATTTGTTAGAAATAGCACTTCGGCTATTCCACTGAAGTATTTTGAAATCTTGAAGAGTCATTTTGAATAAATGATTTTAATGTGGAAATAATAGTAGCAGCGTTGGACGGTAGATTAGTTTGAGAAGAAATAAGGTCAATTAGAAGCATAATGAGAGTTTGGATAAATGAAGAATTGTCTTGGGAGAGTTTTTCAGAAAGTTTTGGAGAGTTCATTGAGGACGGATTATAATTATTTGCACACCCATTTGTGGCATTTGAAAGAGGTGAACCATTGGGATTTAAGAGCAGTGAGTTGTGCTGTTGCTGATCGTATCCAGGAGCCGGTTTAGAGATATCGTTTTTGTATGTGAATTTAGTTGAACGAGAAGAAGTTGCTGTAGAAGAGGGAAGAGGGTTGGATGAGGAGTTGCTGGATAAAGCCTCAGCAAATGATTTTTTGACAGGCGGGAATAGTTTAGAAGCCTGCAGAAAAGACAAGTTCTGAGAGGCCATAGAAATTTTTATATTTTTTTGGCGAGATTGTTCTGGGCAAGAAGTGTTGATAGCTGTATGTGAGCCTGAGCAGTTAAAACATTTGGGTGAGGAGGAAGAAGGACATTGGTCAGCTGCGTGGTTTTCTCCACATTTAAAACATCTGGGTTGAGATCTGCATGCAGCTTTGGTATGACCAAAACGGCAGCAATTGAAACATTGAGTGGTGGGATAAGTATACATTTCAACTGGTAATGAGTTGAAGAATAAATATATATGGGAGGGAAGAGATTGACCTTCAAAGGTGATAACTACAGATTGGGAGGGCTTCCAGGAAATTATACCCTCAGAGGAGTCCTTGTAATTTAGCCTCCTGGCTTTTATGGGATTGCCAATGTGTTGGAGGGTTGAAAGTGAAGACAGAATTTCTTCGATGGACAGATCGGTCGAGATACCTCTGACCAGGCCCATGCGAGTGACATTGAAAGTAGGGATATATGCCTTGAACTTTGAATTAGATGAAATGAAGATATTTTTGATGAAACTGTTGGCAGCTGACCCTGAGAGGAATTCGACGGAGATTCGGAAGCGACCCTCGGCTTTTACACCTCCAGGCTTGATTGAAAGGTTCTTGCTATTTGATAGGAATTTGCCAAATTCAAGAGGGTGGATGGTTTTTCCTTGCTCAGTTTTTTGGGCGTATACTATGAATGGGCCACGGGAATGAGGAGAATAAAAGTTTGTTGGAGGAAGTTGAGAAAGTGCTGGTGGGGATTGTGAAGTCGAAGGAGAGTCAAGTTTTATTGGGGAAGAAGGAGTAAATTTCCTTTTTTTGGTAGAAGTCAAGATGACAGAATCACTGTCAGAAATTTCTACATTTTCCCCGTCTGGGGGGTCTGGAGAGGGATCTGGGGGCTTTGTAGGGGGTCCAGGAGGGAAATCTTCCTCCATACAACAGTAAACAACTACAATAATAGTATGGAAAATGACAGAAGTAAAAAAAGGTTATAAATATCTGGAAATCAGCAGCGAAAAGTGACTCCTGGAAGATCAGGAGGGAGAAGAAACCTCAAGGCACAACACACTACACTTTTTTTTGCCAGAAAACAAAAAAGAATGGTAAAAAATTAATTTTAGATAGAGCAAAACAAAACAACTGATGACAGCCAAATGTTATTCCAACAAAATGCTGATAACCGACATTTTTATCGTTATCAAATGATAGTAAGCAAAAAGATCGTAATCAAAAGATCGTAATTATCATTTGATCATAAACGCATTTGATCGTAAATGACCATATATTACCATTTGATCGTAAACCGTACATTATCTCTTAAAATAAATGACAGTACAAAATTATTTCAAATCGTTTTCCTTTAACATGACACACAGAAACTATTATTGTTATAATCATCTGCTTTCTATTTGCTTACGATAATTTTGTTTAGGATCATTTTACCTATTACCTAAAATTAATTATTAAAAACATGAAAACCATTAATCGTTCTTACCTGATATTACAAAAAATGTAATTTTGAGCATAATTGGTAAACTTACTATAATATTCCAGATAAATCAGTGACCAGTACATTACGAGGGTCTTTGATAAATAATCATAATTGATTTGATGATATCGTCTTTATCATTGTGTTAGACATTTTAAATTAGTTTCCGCGTTATGTTTCCCAGTGATTTGATGAGAAATAACTTATCAATACGAAATGGCATACAAAGAATTAAGTTAGTGTCGTCTTGCAAGCCTCACAGGCAGTGGAATCCCTTCCCCACTCTACCCCTTGCAGGCTGTATAACAGTCCTACACCATGACAGCCGACATACAGGGGTCATATCGGGGGTTTAGGATCACAGGGGCCTAACTACAAAAATGCGTGTTTTGAGTTAAGCATGGTTTCGGCAATGTAAGAATCGTATTTATTAGTGACACAAAGCGCTATCTCGTACACAGAGCCGTTTATGAGATACGGTTGGGCGTATCTACAAATTAAATTATACAATTAGAAACACAAAGGCATATTCCCTGTTATACTTTTGTGACATTACCAACAAAATATATTTTTAAGGCCACACGGATCTAAAAGCTGTTATGCCTTTGTGATATTAAACAAATATATTTTTACAAGGGCCACACTGATCTAACAGCTGTTATGCTTCTGTGTGACTTACGGATTTCTATGGTTATTCTACACTACGTTGTTAGGACCGCGCGAAACTTGGTTGATCCACTGTCACTGTAATTTTAATCAGTCGATAAAAATGTTTTCAAGGGGTAGAAAGCTTGTGGAAATGGTGAAGAACGATGCTGCACGTAAACCAAGTAAGTGATAACCAACAACTTTCAATACTTTATTAAATAATAGTGAAAAACATGTGCATATAAAAATTTGGAGGATAGGTTTTCGCGTGCCCAAATTTATTTTCATACAATATTCATGTTAGTTTTCAATCTCTAACTTCAAGATGCTAGTGTCGCAGAAGAAGGGAGACATAAAGTACTTGCATATGAATTATCGATGCCAGAAGAGCCAGAATGGAAAAGATCGATAATAGTACATCAAAGTAATTGTATAGTTTCTGTTGTGCGTACATTTTACATTCTTCTGTTTTTTTAATGACGTGTTCAACTATGTTGTTATTTTAACAAATTTGTATATCATCAAGTATATTTTAACGCAGGTGATAATATTTCAATCTCTATCTTATAGAACTTCAAGATGTTTGTGTCACAGAAGAATGGAAGCGTAACGTTCCTGCTAATGAATTATCTCTGCCTGAAGAGCCAGAATTCGATAGATCGATTATAGTATATCAAGGTAATTGTATAGTTTCTGTTTTGCGTAAATTTTAAATTGTTTTGTTTTTCAAATATGTTCAACTATGGTGTTATTTTAACAAATTTGTATATCATCAAGTAGATTTTAACGCAGGTGATAATATTTCAATCTCTGTCTCATAGAACTTCAAGATGTTTGTGTCGCAGAAGAAAGGAACGTATCTGCAAATGAATTATCGATGCCAGAAGACCCAGAAGTGGAAAGATCGATAATAGTACATCAAGGTAATTGTATAGTTTCAGGACTTCATTATTGTCTTAAAGATAAAACACTACAGTTGCTGTTGTAACTACTGTTGTAAATTATACACAGTAATAAAAAGTTAGTAGTAATACATATACAATACAATAGTAATTTGCCATTTATGTTTTCAACATTGACTTATATTTTCTTTCAGATATTTCTAGTACAGTGGAATTAATTAATGTTAACGGAGATTTTTCTGCTGCTAATTCAGATGTTGACCCTGAATATTTGTTATCTGACTCTTCGATAGATAATGTTATGTTGCCATCATTAGGAGTGATCAATGACGGATTAGAGAATACTCTGGTGCTAGAAGATTTACCGTGCAGCTCTTCAAATCCACCTGTTGCAGCAGATTCCAACCCGAGGAAACGACGCAAAATAGCGGATCCCAAAGATTGGAAAAATAACAAACGTAGGATCAGAAGACAAAGTGGATTACCGTATATTTCCATGAGGGGTAAAAGCGTCGAGGGGAGAAGTTTGAAGATAAAAGACTGCAGTAAATGTCCCAGATCCTGCAATGATAATTTTTCCGAACCTTTGCGACAAAGTATTTTTACTGAATTTTGGTCTATTGGAGATTTAGAAAAACAGAAGCTATTTTTAAATTCTTTGATTGAATCTGGGGATAAAAAGAGCACAAGAACAGCTCAATTAGTCTCCAGGAGATCAAAAAGCAATGAATATTATTTGATGAACGATTTAGGAGTAAAATTACAAGTTTGTAAGGGATTCTTAATTTCAACATTAGACATTTCTTCAAAATTTTTGCGAAGTGTCCTGTCGGCACGAAATGCCCTTAATTTTATTGCAATTGATAAAAGAGGGCGCCACCCCCCTTCCTCAAAAATACCAGATGAAGCTAAGGAATTCATTAGAAATCATATAAAATCATTTCCCAAGATGCCCTCTCATTATGCCAGGAAAGATTCCAGCAAGGAATACTTGGCAAAAGACCTCAACGTACCGATAATGTACGAACTGTACTCAGATAAGTGCAAGGAGGAGAGCCGTATCCCGGAAAAACTTTGGCTCTATCGTCAAATTTTCAATAACGATTTCAATTTGTCGTTTCATGTGCCACGTAATGACATATGCGATACGTGCTTTAAATATTCGCACATGAACGATGAAGAAAAGCTTCTCCAAAAGGAAGAACAAGATGCCCACATGTTCAGAAAGGATTCAGCCCGACAGAAGAAAAATTCTATCAAAGTACAGGCTTTGGACAATGAATGCCACTTAGCAGAATTTGATTTGCAAGCGGTATGTTATTGCCCGAAGACGAATGCCAAGGCTCTTTTTTACCGTAGAAAGTTGGCGGTATACAACTTAACCGTCTATAATATTGATAAAAAAGCATCTTGCTATATGTGGGACGAAGCAACTGCAAGACGGGGTTCTACCGAAATTGCCTCTTGCATTTACCATTATTTACAAAAGTATTCCGATGGCAAGGAGTGGAATTTTTTTTCAGACACATGCGGCGGTCAAAACCGAAATATTAATATGTCAGCAATGTTCATGTATGCGGTAAAAAAATTTGACATCCCAATCATCAACCATATGTTTTTCGAATCCGGCCATTCCCAAATGGAATGTGACTCTGTTCATGCTAGGATAGAAAATAAAACAAAAAAATTAGACATTTTTCATCCAACGGGGTGGTATTCCGCTGTGCAGATGGCCAATCAAAATTACAGTGTTATTGAAATGAATCAAAAAGATTTCATTGATTTTGGCATAATTCAAAAATGTTTAATAAAAAATAAAAAAGTCGATTCACAAGGACAAAACATTAATTGGCTAAAAATAAAATGGTTTCAGTACCGAAAAGATGATCCAGATAGGATTCATTTTAAATATAATTTTGATGAAGAATTCAGAATCCTTCCATGCATTCGAAGAGCTCCTCGGGTACAATTCGTATTGGGAGAGCTTGTACAAAAATATAATTCTCCAATCCCAATTACGGAGGAAAAACTTAAAGATTTGAAGGATTTGTGTACAATGGGAATTATTCGCGAGCAATACCATACTTTTTATAATTCTTTGCTAACTAGCTCTGCCGTGGAAGATGATGATAGTTCATAAATTTTGTATTATTTCTCTGTCAATCAAGATGAATTTAGTCCTTTTTCATGATTGTAAATTATTATTATGGCTCTGTAGTTGAGAAAGAATATTATGAAGAATGCATATTTCTAAAAATGTTTATAAATCAATAAAAAGCATTTTAAAATCTTTGTTTCAGTTGATATTCCTGTGATCTCAAACAACCCATGTAAAGTATTGATGAATATATTAAGGATCACAAAGGCATATCTCAGTCATTTTTTTATAAAAATATTTTTGTACTTATCAAAAGTCTTTAATTTTTGTGTAATATGTATGTTTTGTGTAATATGTATGTTTTAAGTAATATTATTATTAAAATATATATATATTACCTTCACATGTGTTTTATTTTCTGGGTATCATAACATTAAAACTTTCATCTGAAAACAATGTTTTTGTAAATAGGTCCCTGTGATACTTACGTCCCTGGTCAATTATTGCTGAATAGTTAGGAACACACAGGCACATCTCACTCATTTTTAGTAAATATATTTTTTTAATTATCATAGGTCTTAAATAATTACCAAAATATATGTGTTTTAAGGAGTTAGATAATGTATCTATAAATAAAAAAATTTCTTTCACTAAAATGTTAATTATTTTCCGAGTTTCAAAGCATTAAAATCTTTATTTGCGTTTATCTCAAAACCAGGTTTTTGTAGATAGGCCTCTGTGATCCTAAACCCCCGATATTATACTGCGTAATAACTAATTCTATGTATGAACATTCCTCGCGTGCTCAAAGTTGGTGGTGTCAAATTCCTTAAATGCACTTTTCTGAAAATAATTGCATTCGTATAATAATAATGATGTTTTTACTCCGAAATGTGGGGAGGTTATAGATATACAATAAAAAACAATAATATTACAATATGCACTTAACTTAACAATTATATTACAATGCAGAACAACAAAAAAAATGACTGAGCCAACAACTTGCTCTAGTGCGCTGCGATGCTTGAATCTGGACTCTGGAGGGATTCTATGATAAGGAAATTTTTGGAGTTGTTTGTCCTCTCTTTTAATCCTGCTACCCAAACCTTTATGAGACTGGTACTCACCCTTACATGAGCATATTGGAAGCGCTGCAGTATCTGGGGAGGCCAAACATCATGCGGTATGCGTTGTAAGAGTGCACGCGTAGCCTTTCCATACTGCTCTTCTTAAAGTTGGTCCAAAGCTCGCACGTATAAAATGATTTACAAAACGTAACGCAAAGCCGAAATCTTCAACTGAGCATATTTGACTATGATGTCATCGTTGTTCGTCAGCTTATTGTTGGTGATGTGCCCTAGATACTTTTTTTCTATACTACTTTCAGAAGCTCACCGTTCAGGGAAGTTGGTGGAAAGCTTTTCAGACCCTGTCATATGTGATACACTATTGTTGTTGTTGATATGCTGTTTGTTTGGGTTGTGCAGCATGTTTGTAGACCAAACACGGGTAAAGACATTTCAAGCAACGTTTTGTTTCAGAATGGTTGCCTTTCACCAAGGGGGGCGAATAAAAGTATCTTCCACTTAAAAGCAAAATACAGGTGCATTTCCCTTCATGAACACGTGTTCTGACATGTGATATGATATTCGTTTATCAGGAAACCTGTTAATTCATTTCCGCTTGCATATCCCCTTTTCAGCCGGAATTCTCAAAAAAAGCTGTAATCATTTTTCTCTGTGAGCTTCTCAAAAGGAAGTGATTTTTTAAAAATACTCTCATAAATTCAAAGTCATAAATTATAATAGTCATAAATAAATTCGAGTCGAGTAATATAACAGTGACCACTCGAAATCTGGGGTGACGGATCAACTTCAAGTGGATACTAAGTACCCTCTGCCCCCCACTGCTATCCTCGTAACAGTCCGTCATCTAGCGGATGTCACATAGAAAATTTGATCCGTTCAATGGAATCACTAGATATGCAGTGTATTTGTTATCCGTGACAGCTTTTTTGATTTTGATTAGGTAACCAGATATGACATTACATGCTCCAGCAGTTGGAACTACTCCAACAGTTCCAACTGCTGGAGCCAGTGAGACTATAGCATCCCCGATTGGTGTATGTTGTGAGGCTGAAGGTATTGGGGAAGGCAAGTTGGGGGAGTACCTGGCTATTCAGATCTGGTTACCGAAATCGGCTAAAGCCATTTCAAGAAACGTTTCAATTCTCAATGGTGATCTGACACCACGGCGATACTGAGAGTATCTTCTAGTCATGAACATGCCACAAATATGCTATAGAAATATAATGTTAAACGAAATTATTGTAAAACAACACAAATTGATCACATAAAAATTACTCGCGGACGCTGGGATTCGAACCCGCGACAAACGGATTCGTAGTCAAATAGCCTTACCCCTTGACCACGGAGGTCGAAAACTAATGTTTTAACAACCATTTTTCATAAATTAATGACTGAATAACAGTTGCACACAATTTAAAATACTTTTATTAGTAAGGCCCTTAGTATTTCAATTTTATAATTAGATCTACTTAACTAATGATCAATTAATCCATAAACAATTTTTAAATACTTATTTACCATCCACAATTTTTGATTTATTTTATTCTCTTTTCGTCTTAATTGCTTCATTATGTTGTACCTACAAACCTAATATACAATAACACTTTATCTACAACATGCGAACACCTCGACACAGGTTCTTCTAGTGAGGTGTTCACAAAACATAACTACTCAACCATTTTCATACTGTTACTGTAATCAGTAACAACTGTTGTTTTTTTTTTTTTTAATTATTTTACAATCTACTACTTCATCTTACATTTTATTTGTATTTCTTTCAACTATCATCTATTTATTTATTTATGAGTACAAAAATAAATAAATAAATAATGATCGGTTAGTTAGCCAAAAGTGACGAGTTCCCACCCAGTCGTCGCGGGTTCAATCCTCTGTTAGCCTTATCCTCCATTATTGCACCTTTACCACCTTTTCCATCAGTTGATTGATCGGGTGTTTATCATCCCTCGTGACTTTTGATGTTAGAATAAAGTATATAAATATATAATTTGTTAAATTTTATTTAGATAAATACATATATGTTTTCTAATCCATACAACCAATGAATCTGATAACAAATTATTACAAGCAATAATTAGTCGCCTGAAATATCCATACAAATTGAAAATATCTCCCGAGTAAAAATAAATGCTGCCGACGGGAATTGAACCCGTACCTTCTGATGTCCGGTGAGGTGCTCTTGCCCACTGAGCTACGTCAACTTATTTCCAACACGCTAAATAATTCAGTATGTACTAGTACTTCAATCAACAATTACTGCTTATTATATGTTTTCACCTGTAAAAAATCTTCTTTATTTTGTAGGAAAGGCTTTGTTAGTGCTAAATTTCCCTCTAGATGGCGTCTAGACATATTATATCTAAATTTGTTGGTCAAATATTTTGACTTGTCAAATTTTTTTTTTATGATAAACTAATGTTTATAAGACAAGGTTGTTTATGCATAGCACAAAGAATAACAAATTATTATAAGCAATAATTAATCGCCTGAAATTGAGCATATTAAACCTTGTCATATAAACATTACATTATCATTTAAAAATAGGGAATCTTATGCTTATAGAAAAGTAGTGTAACATGTACGACAATTTTTTTTTTGAAATTTTTTTTCGCTCATATACTTCTTAACGTACATAATGTGTTCATAAGAATGATGTTATTTACTACCATGAAAATATATTTCATGGTAATTAAGGACGAAGAATGTTTGCAAATAAAATGATTGATCTGTAAATAATTTCCATTTTTTCGTTCCTGACAGTTCTCTTTTCGGAAAGATGAAATGAAATGAACTTAGAAGACGAATGTAAAAAAAAATAATATCATAAATTAACAAGACAATATGCCGTAGGTTTTGTGAAATAAAAAAAATATCTATTCAAATTGGTAACATTATTTCTTCTTACATACATTTTATACGGAGATATTGATTCGCAGCATCGAAGAAAATAAAAATTATATCTGAATTTTTTAAAAGTGTACATAGCTATTTTTATCATGTTCTCAGTAACATAAGATTTTTGATTGACATTTGTATAGACTTTGAATGGTTACATATTTACAGATTCCATGACTGCTGAAAGTATTGATCCCTCAACAGTTTGTTTGAATATCGTGTTATAGATCAGGCATCTAGTAGATAGACTTTAAATGGTTGCATATTTATAGATTCCATAGACTTTCAATAGTTACATATTAAAGATTCCATAGACTTTCAATATTTACATATTAAAGATTCCATAGACTTTCAATAGTTACATATTAAAGATTCCATAGACTTTCAATAGTAACATATTAAAGATTCTACGACAGTTGATCCCCCGACATTTTTTTTAATATCGTGTTATTGATTAGGGTACCTAGTAGATAAATACTTTATATTTTATAAGCAATAATTATTAGCCTGAAACACTCATCCACATTGAAAAATCTCCTGATAAAAGATACATGACGCCAACGGGACTTGAACCCGTGTCCTTTCGATTTCCGGTCGACAGCTCTGACCACTGAGCTATGGCGGCTTATCTCTTGTCCGCGAAATAATTCAATATATACTAGTGTTTCATTCAACAATTACTGCTTGTTACATTTTTTCACCTGAAACAACCATCTTTATTTTTATATGAGAAAGGCATTGTAAGTGCTAACTCTCTCACTAGATGGTTAAATTGTCTACATTTTTTTGGTGAAGTTACTAGAAATTGTCAAATATTAATTATTATCTTTTTGGTAAACTAATGTTTAAGATGAAGATAATGTCCCGTTGGCGCCATGTATCTTTTATCAGGAGATTTTTCAATGTGGATGAGTATTTCAGGCTAATAATTATTGCTTATAAAATAATTGTTACCCTTTGTGCTATGCATAAAAAATCTTGTTTTAAACATTAGTTTACCAAAAAAAATAAAATTAAATAGGTACTTTATAGTTAATGTCGGTAACTTGTCATCGTTCCTAAGCATGACTCTATATAACGATTAAGTATTTTTAATTTATTCGACGTGAAATGTTAAAAGTTAGCGATCTGAAGTCATGCTCCTTTATTGATCGACTGTGCTAGATACCCTGATGTTAACTGGTAGGACCAATTGTCAGGGATCAACTGTAGGGTCACCATATTTTACATCGGACACCTGTCTGACAACTGTAAATGGTTGACAACCACCCAAATAAAGTATTTCCAGTTATTTAATCTATAAAAACGAGGTAATTATGGCAGCTGGTAATCAAATAATTTTACATTCAGCTATGAAACACGAAATTGCAACAATGATACTAAAATCCATATAATTGTGATAAAATCATTGTTTACTACCCCTCCAAATATTATGTATATAAATTATAGGTTAAAGAATAATTGTATCAGTCTGAAGGTGGCTATAATAAGCTGAAACCAGTAATGGTGCAAAAATAAAAAAAAAAGTGTAACAAGTTTATAATTGTTTCAAGCCTATGACAGACCACGCTATAAGCGCGCTATATTTGTATATATATGCCTATCGCGTTATCTGTCAGCCTCAACAATATGTCATAATTATGTATCGCTTTAGAACATATGCATAGGTAGCTAAATGCGTAAATCGTGCACGAAAAAAGATAAAAAATTTAATTAATTATTATTATTGTAAATTAAATGGTAAAAAATACTTTTGACAGCATTTACCGTCTCTCATCAAGAAATCTAAATGAATTAAAACGAATTCCCATCTATCTATGGTAATTTTAAATTACCGTAGTTATCCCTCCCTACAAATTTAACATTTACCAAAAAAAAAAACCCCTACGTTAGTTATATATTTCCGCGAGAAAGAAATGATAAAACTGTCATACATTTTGAGCTCACGTTCGGCGAGAATAATAATAATATTATTTCTTGCAGTTTTTATGTGACGTCACGTCTTACGGCGGGCCAGGGATGGCAAACTGGGGTCAGGTTGTCTGGGACGGGGACCGCCGCTTTTGGCCCCACCAAACCCTTTGAGGTTGTTTTTATAGTAAAGAATGAACATACTTCTAACCGGGGCACATCTGATTTATTGCGGTTTGGTTAGTTATTAATTAATTACATTTTTATTATATTGAGAAATCTAAATGATGTACTTTTGAACTTAATCCCAGAAAAAATGTCATAAACTTGAGGTCAGAATGTCAGCAGAACAGTTACCTGACCAATTAAATATTATACTTGACCAGTCTGTGACTGATTTGTCTTACCCAGGCATCGTGAGTTCAATTCTTTTGCTGGCCAAGTCCTCATCACTACACTACACCAGTAGGAGATTTTAAATTTATTGTCAGATTATTCGTAACCCCGGAATGATTGTCTGTTTTTAATTTTTTTACGTTCACCGACAGTTTGTTTTTGATAGTATTACTAAATAAAACTAGATTGTTTTATTAAAGATTGTTCAAAACGAAGCCCGTTCTTCATGGTTGTAGGGTCTTATTATTTATTTTGTAAGAAAGTATGTACCCATCTTGATATCTTTATCACATTCTAGTAGTAATCAGCCATTCGAATATTTTTTTTACTATTGATTGTCGTGTGTGAAAACCGAAAAAAATGATAGGAATCTCAGGAATCTACGTGATTCTTCTAGATACATCTTGAAATGATAGTGATATCTGTGATAAGAGCCAGGAAGGATCATACTGCTCTGCCATGAGGTCTTCTAATAAGTATTTTTTGTCTGGAAATCTACACGTTGAATACATTTTACCGAAAAATTTTAACATAAAATCGTTTCTCCAAATAAATATCTAGGTTAAACGATACAAAAATAAGTTTTATTCAGTTTTAACCCTTTCAAACCGTCGCGTCGCCAGCCCAGCCCCTACTGATCCAAAGTTCCGCCGTTCTGGGGTGTTAATGAGCGGCTAAGTGGCGTTCGCTGTACCACTGAATTATTTACCGCGATTATTTCTGGCCTGGCCGACAGTTTGCCAAACACTGGACAGACAGACACGCTACACTGTGCCAACTCGACTTTCTGACATTTGATGTGCGAGCTGTGGCGGTGTGCACGTCGGCTTGCCTTCGCCGGTATGCAGCGAACGACGAAAGAACAACAAATGATTTGTATCTTTTTTTTTGTCGTATGGCTTCTCGGTATGAGTTTTGTCGCATTGTATTGTGGTATGGCTTCATCGTGCGTGTTCATTTTATGGCTTTGTTGTACGGTTGGAATGGTTGATGATATTACAAAGGCGGAAATTACACGTGCACGGAGTAAGCTTAGAGATATAAAATATTGCTAATTTATTAAAAATCTCTACAAATTATTCGTATTTCAGTTAACAATAGAACTGCAGGCCTTTAACGAATGAATTTACATGTTTAGATGGCGATGTCGGAACACGTGTTAATAAAAATTCCAATATTTTCACATTTCGTCATTGATATCAGGACAAACGAACACGGTAAAGGTAAATGAACACGTGTTTCGAAATATTATGAATGTACTAAAAGTTTTTTAGGAAACGTTATACTAACCGGTTTTTAACAGATTTTTAATAAATCATAAATACTCATTTTCCTTCGTATGGAGTTAATTACACGGAAGAAAATTACAAAACGCCTAACTAGTGTGCAACCACTGAAGAGGTAACCAATATAAATGTCATGTAATCATTACCGCAAACCTGAAGTTAGGTTATTTTTATCTTACTTCGACTTTTAAATTTGAAATTCTTTCCCGAATAGAGAATCAATTTTATTGGCCTATTTGAGTTCTAAGAGTAGAAAGGTTTTATTAAAATTGGCGACATCAGCTGTTGTTTATACTGGTATAGCGCGCTTCTATGGATTTGGTACTTGTTCAGTGGATGCATCGTACGTATACGTTTTTGCTTTGAAATATGAACTTGTTATAAGAAATTGAGAAAAATGAGTATTGCTAATTTATTTCAGAAGAGTTTCCCGATCAAATTGTTAGTAATTTCCTAATATAGTAGAACACGTATTCATGCACCTAAATATTACATCATTATAATGTAATCGTATTCGTATTTTACTAAAAGTATATTAGGAAACCTATTGATTCATTCGCTAAGGGCCTGCAATCCCGGTTCTAACCGAATTAATAATAATTTAAAGAGATTCTTATAAAATTAGCAATTTTCATTTTTCTATATGCAAGTTGACATTACACATGCATAAAATGAAATTACAGCACACCAGATGAGTGTTCTTTGTTTTCGTAATCGAGATAAATCTTCTATAGTACTCGTATAAGTATATTACCCTATAAGTAGGTACCTTAGTGATATTAGCGAAACTTACGAAGGAAAACAAAACCACGCTTACGTTTGAATTTAGAATATTACATTTCTATTTTTCTATTTGAGGTTGTCTTTTTGCATTGTTTCACAGCAACGAAAAGTGACACCTAAAAAGTTGTGATAATAACAAAGTCGTGCTGTAAAATAAATGAAGTTGATGCTTTTATTAATAATAAATTATGAATGTTTATAACACGTCGTAGGTCTTACACTTTTTGCTATTTACAAACCTATTCAGAATTTCAAACACCATTTCTTCCTTACTCCGCATTTTGATTTCTAAGTAAGATTATTATTTTGTTTTCGTGGGTCGCCTCGGGAGTTACTACCTGTCTTTACTGCGTACAAGGGAAACCAACATTTATTTAATTATTTTACCCTTGGGGATTTTACATAAAACAAGTCTTAATTACATAAGTCTATTATGTAATATTAATATGTTTTTTTCAGCTATGTGTCTATATTAGCAATATAACAAACAGTATGACGAAAACAAAAGACAGAAACGAAATGAATACTCATACAAAGAAAAGAGATAAAAAGCATTGATATCTACCTACAGGAAATCGCGAAAATTTAAAGAAAAAGTGAAAATTTATCAAATTTAATTCTGAATTTGAAAAAAAATATTTCCAAGTCTGAGTAGCCGTTGGAAAACGGAATTAATGACATAGTTTGTTTTCTACGAATGAACAAAGAACAACTCGGGAAGTTTCGTGCCATGAGTAGGTATTCGTTTACTAAATCATTAGGATAATATCATTTATTAAAAAGCTTTATTAAATCAGGTGCATCAATTGAGCCATTATATAATTTGCATAAAATTACCAAAACGCTTATATTAAAGGCGCTTGAATTGAACTATGTGTTGAAGGAAGCGGCCCTTATTATTTGAAATAACCGCAAGTCTATTGGGTACCAAAACGTCATTCGCACTCGCTTACTATAATATATTGTTAGTTTTGAGCTGCTGTTATTGAAATTATACTGGCCCTCAGTAAATTAAACTCCAAAGTTTCCTCGTTATTCCACTGGTAGAATAGCCTACTATGTCTTTAATGGGGACATGGCCACTGTCAAAGCAATACGGTGAATTGTGGGAGAAATAGACCTATGGCCTGAGTGCTTACGAAAGCTAAGCACTTCCGCAGACTGTCTCTGAAAAATGTTTTATTCTTCATATTATGCATTTTTTAGCTTTTCTGATTATATTCAAGTAATTTTAATTTAATTGTCTTTCAAAATATTCAATCCAATACAAAAACGTGAAAAAGCCAGTAAGGTGATTTAAAAAAAAACCATTTAAAAAAGTGACCGACGATACTGTAAATTCTGTAGTAAAAAAAATGTATAATTGTAAAGTAATGAGATAATAATGGTACAAGGAGAAAAATGATCCTGTTAAAAAAGTAACAGCATGCCAACTTTAGTCATTCAGAATATATCGAGAACACGAGTTTTTTCCTATTTAAAAAAAATGAGAATGAGATAATATCAAGTATATCAATATCAGTATTTGTATGAACACGTGATCCTTTGTGCTCATAAAACATTGGCTTTTAACTGATACTATACCATTTTCACCAGGAAAACGAATAATTTGACTAGATTTTTAATAAATTAGCAGTATTATTTCATATCAGTATATTTTTTTCCGTGTAGGTACATTTAAGTTGGACATAACCTACCTCACTAGGCGAACCTGAATAGAGGCAGAACTTTGAACAAAATTAATTAATACACTGTCTATAGTTTATCAATACATCATATAGCATCGGAGTTCCTGTAAAAACTATTTACTTACTCTTATAATTTTACACGAAATTCGCTAGACTTGGGTAAGTTCACTGGTTATTGCAATATTATTATCATTATAGGTAATGATAAATAATTAATATATTTTCATTTGGCAGACTGAGTAGAGGTGGAGGTTAAAATTTTTTCATATTTCTATTTTTTAAACTGACAATTCATGGTGGAATTTCATTATAATATACTACGTAGGTAACCATGTTTACGATTTAGTCATTTTGAATTCGTTTCAAAGAAAATGCTGAAAGAATTCTATCACACGAAGTAACAACTACGGTACTTGACTGCCGGGGCTGTGTAGTGAACATGTTGCTAACCTAGCATTGTTTGACTGTTAATTTTTTAATCGAATGGCTGAATTTCCCGCACAAAACGTTGTCAGACTTCTACTAGACTATATTTTTTGCTGGAAACCTGGAAACAGACGAGAGATATAAAAATCCTTTTAAGTATAAATGTGAGCTTGGCCTATACCAGCATATTGCTCGCCATACATTCCCATTGGGAACTAGCTTATTAGCGCACAAAAGTCCCAACTGCTCTCAACCGTCTGAGAACCAGTGAGAATATGGCATCCCCAATTCGGGTATTTTGTGAGGCTAAAGGTAGTGGTGATTGAAATAGGGAAGAGAAAGGTGGGGGAGTACCTGGCTATTCAGATCTGGTCACCAAACACGGCTAAAGCCATTTCAAGCAAAGTTTCAATTCTTAATGGTGGTCTTACACCAGGACGATACTGAGAGTATCTTCCACTCTGGAACTATCTGAAAACCAAATCTGATGGAGAATCTTTCTATTCGCATGTGCTAAAAAATCACTTACTATTTCAATAAATACAATTAATTACAAACGCATAAACACATAAGAGTACGAAGGACAACCTAGTGACAGTACGTCGTATTCTACGATTCTGCTCGCTTTTTTGTTCGTCAAGAATGATGGTAAAAGAGCCCCACTGACTTGAGCTTGTCTGTGACGCCATGCTTGCCGCAGACATGGCGTCACAGACGCGAGGAGGCAATAGAAACGAGGTGCGTTCATAATAATATAGCCATTTCACCCATACACATATTATTTGATTGGCTTTCTCTTTCTAATGCGTTCCGTTAATTTTGCTACATATGATGTTATTTGTAGCCATTTAATTCATTCACACAAATTCGTTGTGGCTTTTCTTTTCTCGTGCGTTTCGTTATTCGATTTCAATCTATAACAGGAACGTGTCATATCTATTGTTCGATTAGTATGAATACAGCTCGTCTTTGTATTTATGTCAATGCCAAGAACCATCTAAGTTATGACAAACTCCCGGAAACTAAAAATAATTGCCACTATGTAATATTGTGTTTCTCTACTTAGAAATTGTCCAAACTTTTAATTAATGAGCCCAACAAATACAATGAAACTTAAGTCGATTAGGTTATTTGATAAGTTAGTTATGATTGACGAATTTGCCGCATTTTATCCATTGAAGGCAAGTTTGCTTGAGCGTAAGAAATTTTTTTCTAAAATTTACTTTAATAAATTTTTACAAACGAAAATTTATGATTTATTAAATCAAATAAAACGCTTTGTTTATTAACCACGATTTTTTAAATATTATTACATCTACCGGTTTCGCTTCAGTCGAGCTTCATCAGGATGTGAAATATAACTAAAAATTTTATTTTTATTTTTTATTATATATTTTTTTAGTTATATTTCACATCCTGATGAAGCTCGACTGAAGCGAAACCGGTAGATGTAATAATATAAAAAATCGTGGTTCATATACAAAGTGTTTTATTTGATTTAATATATAATGTCTAACCACAAAGTGATTGCTTCCTACGAAAAAAGAAAATTTATGAAATTTTGATTGATTGCTTTCAATAAAAAATGTTTACAATTAAAGTTAAGATCTTTTGGGAAAGGTTTCTTCACTTTAGTAAATGTTTGTTATGTTTTAAATTGGGTAGTACCTATTTACAGAGCTTGATTATCCCAACTGATTGTTGAACTGAACTGATTGTTCTTAAAAAACCGTTAAATTACTTTATTAACGTTTACTTGAATGACGACTTCTATTTTGTTACTCTTAAACTAATTTTTCAAAGCTTGTGATCGAATTGACTTTGGGAGCTGAATATAGTGCAAATACCAGGCAATAAATCTGTCAAATATTTTTATGACGCCCTATCATAACCCGTTTTGACTTACTGGCATCTATATTGACACCATAGATACATGATGTCTGTGATTGCCACCGACATATCACAATAGCACTAGAGATGGGCACAATTGGTTAATCATCGATAATTTACTCGATCTTTTTATCATGGACAAATCGATTCTCTATAAAATCGTCACACAGTCCGAGACAATCGTTTTGAAACTTCATCGAACAATGAATCGATTCTGTCAAAAATCATCACACAGTCCGAGACAATTGTTTTTGAAACGTCATCGAACAAGGAATTGATTCTGTCAAAAATCATTACACATTCGGTTTGAAAATTATTCGAAACCACAGCCGTCACGTCATCGGTCAGTATTCACTCGAAAACGTAAATCGATTCACATCTCCGAGAAACGTCAAAAATATCTCGGATTACTTGACAAAAGAGATATTATTTTCATGGTACATTGTGTTACGTACTACCTAATATGATTTGATATGAACCGAGAACTGGGATTACGCAATTATTCTTTGTTAATTACTAAACGTTAATTTTGATATTATCTACCAACTAAAGAAGCTACGAATATGTGAACATATTATAGTTTGGGATTAACGAGGACCGTGCATTTAGTGAATATTATTATTTTTTGTAATGTCATATAAAACGAATACAAATTCGTGGGCATTCAAGTCATTATAATAATAATACGATCATCACGTTGATATCTGCAAGTAAACAATAAACCAGTATGAAGACACTGGTTTAGCCAATTTTTTCCGAACGCAGTACTTACCTAACAAAATATTGCCATAACAATGTACAATAGTTTGTTTATGTGCCCCCTCTCTGCTTATTCCATTAACAGTGCGCAGCTATTGCTCCCGCTTAGGCCCCATAGTGAGCTTTCAAAGATGGCTTGAATCGGAAATATGTAAATACGAATGTTAGAGGGAGCTCGCTAATCTTAAAAACAATAATAATTAAGCGAAAATATTTAATAAAACACGACTCGTTTGAAATAGAGCAAAAATCTCTGGACAAATGATTTACTTGCATTTAAAGATACATTTTGAAAATTTTCACGCCTATAATATATTAGAAAAACAGAACAAAACGTGTTTTAAATCTTTTTCGGAGGTTACTTTGCGATGTTTTCTATGAAGGGAATTTCATATAATTAACGTTTCGGCATAAATTCAAATTCAAATTCAAAAAATATTTATTGCACAAAAAGAGTACAAAGGGTATAGCTTATAGGTTATATCCCATTTCTTCCAGCTAACCCAAAAAATACACATTATATTACATAACCCAACATGTTAACAAATAAATAAAAATAAATAACAGTAAAAAAAAGTTTAAAAAACAGAGGTATTTAATTCATGTAAGGTATTCATTTAAGGTGTAGTGACATTTGTTTAAAAGAAATGTTTTTAGTGTTGATTTAAATTTAAGTGTGTCGGTTATTTGTTTGATGCTACGTGGAAGGTTGTTATATACTTTAATGGCCATGTAGTGTGGTCCTTTTTGAAAAACAGTTTTGTTTGCTTTTGGGATTAATAAGTTTTCTGTGAACCTTATAGCGTGTTTATGTGTTGAGTTTTTTTGTGGGAATTTTTCTGGAGATGATTGTACTAACAGGCATAGCAAATATATAGATATTATCTTCAAAAATAACACTTTTTTTGGAACTTAAAAACATAAAAAGCTAACGAGTAACCTGTTATAAATTGGTAGAAATGGGGTATGCGGGGGCTTAAATCCGGGCAACTAAATCGATTGATTATTCGATTCTTTTGATGTTTCCATCAAAATATTTCGGACATGTAAATGTTTCGATCCTACACATCAGTAACTCGTACTGCCGTATAAAGCCCTGTAGGAGAGTTTTCTTTGACGTTGTCTGTGGTTTTATTAAACGAAATACTTTCTCTACCGGTTTACGAATCGAGCTGTCACGTGTTTACTTTTCAGTTCAGAATCTCCATCAATTTTGAAGCCTTTGATTTTGTTTTCTTTGAGCTTTTTGATAGTATATGTATGTATGAATAGTGGTTACTTAGATTGTAACGCAGTTACCAACCCCGAAACTAGTTGAATTTTTTTTGGTCAGAAATAGAAATATTCAAATATTACGTATAATAATTAGGTCTTAATGGTCTACTGGATAAAGACATTGTCCAATGCAGAGATCGTGGGTTCGATTCCCAGTTGAGACGGTTATCGTTTTGTTTAGATTTGTAAGTATATCTTCTTCTTCAATGATATTTTATATTGCTGGATTTAACCTTTAAAAGTTGTTACAATGATTACTCATGAGATGGTATTAAAAATAACTTAGTTTATTAAATACATAGATGCGATTCGAGTATTTTATGGATCTTAATGAGTCCTTAGTCTTAATTTAATCGATCTCTTTTTTCAAAGGTCAGAAAATTATCACACTCATGAGAAAATTCAGGTCTGTAGTTTTGCAAATCCGTGATAACTTGGATTCACAGGCTTGTTACGCCACTACGTATTATACATTTATTTACACACACATCTCATGCACACATACATGCGACCACTGTACTGAGATAATATTGTTGTTCCTTGTCCTACCTTCCTCTATTCCTGCACCTTTTTGATGCACATTGTGTAATTAGTCGCTTATAATAACCAGCACTGTTCGTCTATAAACCGCTCCCGCGCGATCTTATCATAGCTTAAACCGCTAGCTGAAACATATTTATGAACTGCTTTACCTACATACATTTTACGTCTCGTGCAAAACCGCCTTGTGTTCAGTGCCATAGCTATGATATCTGAGGAGGATAGACAGGAAAAAACGAGTGCCTTTTTCCTAATGGTGTGTCCTTCCTTATCCATACAACATATTATTGTCTTATGTGCAATGGTAATTACACTAACATTAAAGTTCCTTCGACAAACATTTTTTACACTCTTTAAAAACATACCATAACACCTTTTACTCTACAGGCAAAGGAAAGCGCTAAACACGGAGGCCACCATGAACTTTGAAGAATGGCGCAAAGTTCCTGGTAATCATTATAACTGAATAATGTTAAAATATTTTTATTTGTTTAGAATTTTAACGACCATAGAAGAATTTGGTTTACTCCGTGCCTTAATTAAAAACTTGTATTTTAAACAAGCAGAAAACTGTCAAAAGTTTTCGAACCAACTTTTTGCATTGGGGCGTCTCTAGAACGAATAAGTATTTCGTGCAAATATACCCCGGCCCCGGGCAAGCCCAATCTTCCCGAGATAAATACTGAGTCTTCCCGAGATAAATACCGAATCTTCCCGGGATAGTTAGGCTTCCCGGGAAGCTCCTAGCCACGCTTCCCGGTCAAATATTCGTTTTTAAGGGCCGAAAATGTAAATTAAACAAACCGCCATATAATTGTTGTGCCATTAAAACTTTTTAATTTGAGGAAAGAAGAAAAGGAGCCCAAGTTTTATGTAAATTAGGAGACATTGTTCGCAATATTTGGAACTTCACCTGATGACAGTTCTTAAGTATGATGGAACATGTATTTACTTGATTAATGTGTACTTTCAGAAACGTTTTTTGTGCTTCTGGTGGCAACACTGTTATTATTATACTTACTTAAAAACGATATTTATTTAAGTAAATTGAAATTAACCTGTGAACTAACACCAAGTGACTAAATATTTTTTTTAATCAGTAAATATACACAAGAGGCCTTCAGAAAAATAATTTCTTTCTGGGCTTAGGTCGTATTTGGGGATGCTGCGCAGCGGGTATTTTCTGAGATAGAAACCAGAAGAAGTTCTGGGAAGGAAAATGCTTGAGGAGTGGATAAGAATCAGGTTTTCAATGTGTCCAGGAGTGACAGACGTATGATTCGATCACTCCCCTCTCGGTGCGCAGACGCATCTTCTGCTAGGACAAAACTTACCTCATGAACCCGGGTACCACTGCTAAGTCACCAAAAGTAGTTAATTACTTCTTCCTGGGGCGGCGCGGCGGTACTCATACTTGCCTCCTAAATTCACTTTACTATTATTATTATTTTTTTAATAAAAGAAAGACAAACATTCGCGGGTTACGAATAACCTGAAAATATTTGGAAATCTCTTACTACCGCCACAGTAAGCGGAAAATATTTCTTTTATTGTGATGGAGGACTTAGCCAACCGAGGAATTGAGCACACTACGCCTGGGTGGGACCCAAACGAGATGCCAACTCAGCCATTGACCGGAAAAACAGATCTACTTAATTAATGGTCATGTATTTGTTTTCAAATGCATATGATTTAATTATAATCGGTCTTTTATCTCCGGGTTAATAATACGAAATAATTTAATAAACTTATAAGCCGGGATAATTTATAAACTGACTAGCTGACACGTACCCGGCGTTGTTCGGGGATTTATGAATGGTTCGGGGTAAACCTGACAACTGGGTGCATTTTTGAGGCGGAAATAATATTATTGTATTTTAGTAAGTATTTGTTTCTCTTGATCGTGCCATGTCTTCCTCTGTCGTCCTCAACTTCTTCAACCCTCGACTTCTTCACTTCTAAGTTAAAAATTCTCTTTATGCCTCTCTCTTCATTCATCATAATTTTATCACAAATAATTATTTGATTCCTCGGGCGTCCCCGACTTTTATGGCATTCAATTCACGCAGTATCGTTAAATCCACATTGTTACTGTTGAAAAACTACATTAAGTCGACTTTAATTCAACTCCGTATCTCGTCTCAACTCGTAACAACTCTCGAAACACCCCCGAAACTAATAAGAATAAGCTATGATATTTTCAGCGAAATCAGTCAGGCAGTTTGTGTCAGGGGACAAACAAATGTTTCTTTGTTTGCCCCCTATAGATTCACAAACTAGCATTCATTCTTATTTTATTTATTGGAAAATTGGTATAGCGCCGCTTTTGTCAGATATCACCTCAGGAGCGCTTTACAATTGATGCAGGTATTACAAAAAGAAACTGGACCATCTGCTGTAGCGAGAGAGTCCACCGCGTCCACCAACAGTGCAAGCACGAGCTTCGTCATCCGTCCAGGTATGTGTCTGCTGCTAATAAAGCGCTGACACAATATCCTCACATAGATAAGAGACCCTGGCATCATCGGCTGTGACGTTCGGCGAGTCCATCATTCATCTCCATATAAACCTGTTCCTGGTGATTGTTGAAGTGCTGCATTCTGCCCGCAAAAAGCGACGGTCGGGATAATAAATTATCCTGGGCGTAGCGAATCACTTGCTAGGGCCTTCAGAGTTTCCGAGAATTACGTTGTAAACATCTGAAGTGCATTTACCGATCCACATTCGTTTATCGCGAGCGAATGTCGAATATTTGAGCAAAATTTCCGACTATGCACTTTTAACCCACTGCACTTAAATCCCATTACTATTAAGTTTTAATAACTGGTTGTTAAGTTTATTTAAAATGTTGATTAAATTTTGATTTTTAAAATAATTTCAAAGGGATATTGCAACATTTCCTTTGAAAATACTAAAAAAACAAAGAGCGGTTGGAGGATGCGTCGGAGGACGCGTCTCGCTGCCACAGAGGATACCATATACGAGTATATAGATTTTAAAACAAATTAACTTGAATGAATACAATAAATGTGTTATTATGTACCTAATACAACCGGGCAGCTAAGTTGGCATCGCTTTTGGGTCGTACGTTCGATTCCTTGGCTGGCTAACTCCTCCATCACAAAACAAGCATCATTTTCCTCTCACTGTGTAGTAGAAGATTTTAAAATACTGTCAGGTTATTCTTAACCCGGTAATGTTTGTTTATCTTTAAAAAAACTTATTAATATGAATGTTTTCAATATTACATTAATATTTATTATAGAAAAATCAGAAATTAAATTCTAGTACAGGAAGTCACCACCAGAGTTGTTAAATTATGCATGATCATGATATCAATTAAATACCGCATTCTAACTGAATTTCAATGATTCCTAGTGAAATAAGTTCCATGTTAATCTTTTTATTATTGCTCGAAGTTTCTAGAAGAATGTTGTTAAATACGATACAGTAAATGAACAACAATATAATTAAGTCTTTTTTAAAGAACTCGCAAAAGCCCTCGTCTAACTAAAGAAGAATTTTTTAAACTAAATTCTGTGTTTTATGACCTGAGTAATTTATCAAACGGTGTGTTTCGTGAAAATTTTAATACTTTCTACACAACAAAAGATATTACGAAGATTTTTTTTATGAAATATTACATTCAATCAAAGTTTTTCAAGTGATTTAGTAAAATTTCGAAAAAAGATTGATACCTTTAAGTTTTATGATGAAAACACGATTTATATCTGAAAGTTTTATCATGCGCGAAACTTAATGGAAAAACTAGCATAACATTATCTGATCGGGGCTTTGTGGATAATACCACACTTCAGAATTTCTTTCTTGCGAGATAAAAACGTATATTTCTTTACCAAGACATTACGCTCTTGAGAGTTTGAGTTAAATATTAGAATATTACAGAATTAGGTTAATCTTTGGTCGTTACAGAATTTTTATTTGGTTTAATGGTAGGTAGAAAGTAAATATTCTCAATCAGAATCGAAATGTTGCGTTGCTTGAAATGACTTTAATCACCAGATCAGAATAGATTAATACTTTCAAAATTTTCCTAATTCTCGTATATTTTTTTTCCTTACCCCCTTCACTCTCACGACATACCCCAATCGGAAAGGCCGTAGGCACTAACTTTGGACGGTTTGGACCAGTTAGAGACTCTGTGTTATTTACAAAAATTCAAGTTGTACAGCAAAAGTAAAGAAGAGCTTATATTTTAGCCCAAATCAGCTTCATCTAAATAACCATATAGAAATATACGGAAACACACACATAACATACTTAAAAGACTTGCAAATAATACAAAATAAAGTCACGAAATAATATCACGAAATAATATAATAAATATCACGAAAATTAAAATTAAGTGTTGAACATAAACATGTTGTCTTATAGATAATACCTACGATAAATAAACATGCACACAAACAATTATATGCATTAAACAATCTATATTAATTATGTTTATATTTTAATCTTAATGATCCAATATCTAAAGCTCAGAAACTTATAATAAAGATTATCCTCAAACTACCAATCACAAGCAGTTCGGATGAAATCTTTAGGAAAATCTGTGTTATGGACATTAGGCAACTTTATGCTAAAAACATATTAACATACCTCTTCAAACACAAAACTACTTTTGACAATATCCAAACTGCTCGTGATACTAGAACCAAAGGACATAATTTCTTACAAATCCCTTTCGCTAAAACAACTTTTGTCCAGAGAAATTTTAGATATTTTGCAACAAGGCTATATAATGCTCTCCCACTAGCCATTAGACTGAACGAATTTTTTTTGAAATATAAAACAGACATCAAGTCTTGGATCATCAGCCAAGACAGATCCATGATCAAAAATTTTATAAAAATCCCTACATAAGTATGTACTTCAACTAGATGCTGATTAACAAATTTATCATTTATTATTTTGTACCTTTTTCACAATGTCATTTAATGTAATGAAATATTTTATGTATCAAAAAATATGTAAACATTAATTCATGTATCAAATACGTCTGTCTCGACACAGGTTTATCCTAGTGAGACAGACTTCGAAAAAAAAAACCTGTAAAAAAACTTTATATTGATAGTAAAAATAAAAAAATAAAAGTTTTATATTTTTAATTTTTATTTGTATCTTTTTAAATATACATATAATTTTTCTTTATTTTTCAGTTTACTATTAATTTTAATATATTTTTTTTTTTAGTTTTATTTCATGTATGATTCATATTTGCATCGTTATGTTTCTATAAAATGGTATTTTTTAGTTCTTTTATATTATTTTTATTATTATTTCATGTATAATTCATACTTGCATACTTATGTTTCTATAAAATAGTATTTTTTAGTTCTTTTAAGTTATTTTTATTATTATTTTATGTGTGATTCATACTTGCATACTTATGTTTCTATAAAATAGTATTTTTTAATTTTTTTAAGTTACTTTTTTATTATTTCATGTATGATTCATACTTGCTTATTTATATTTCTATGAAAAAGTAGTTTTTGGTTCTTTTATGTTATTTTTATTATAATTTCATGTTTAACTACCACAAAACGGGCATTAGCCTAATATGGTAGTTAAAAAATGACAAAAAATGTAACATGTAAACATTTGTTAAATAATAAATTTAAAAAAAAAAATTAAACTCTCAAATTATAACCCAGATACCCTAACAAAAAAAACATACCAAGAGATGACCTTTATGAAAATAGAATGAATAAACATATGCCTTTTAATCTACAATATACAAAATGGACTTATACACACGAAAACAACGTTTATAAAAACGTCAAAAGTACACAAAAATTATACACGAATACAATAGAGAGTGAAAATGTTAAAATAAGCATAGGCCACGAGGGTATACGCATTTAAAATATCCTTCCCAATGCTTCAAAATAGAATCGTCAAAATAAATTGAACACGAATACATTAGAGAGTTACATAAAGTGTTAAAAGAAGCATATGCCACGAGGTTATACGCATTAACAATATCCTTCCCAATGACTAAAAAATAAATTGTACACAAATACAGTAGAGAGTGAAAGTGTTAAAATAAGCATAGGCCACGAGGGTTGTTACATTAGAGCTTATTAACGTAACTTATAGTTATAAGTTGTTACATTAGCATTCAAGCCAAGTAATATGCTATGAGTGAGTACACAAGCTGAGCTTGTACTCCAATCTCCAGGGTGTGGATTATATATAGTCAATTTCCCAAATGAAACAAGTCTCTTGATATGAGTTTTTATTGTACAGGTAATACAGGTAATACAGGTTATCAAACAGATCTACAAAAGGTACATAGCTCTTTAAGGCCTGACTTGTTTCTAGCAATCTATTGACTCTAAGGGCTCTGATTGACAAAGGTATAATAATAGCTCACGTGTAGATTACGGCGGATGCGGTGAGACGGTCGGCAGGGGCCATAGGCAGGGGCCTAGGCAGGGTGCAGGACGGAAGCCGAAGGACTGCCACCGGGGCACGCCACGCTGGACGACAAAGGACGCCAGAGCGGCGGCTGGAGGCGCAGAGACGATGGAGCAGGGCGGGGGCACTGGTTGGAGGGCCAAGGGGCTCCCCACAAACAGGCTGGAGCGGCAGACGCCCAGGACTGAGGCAGGGGTCTATGAGTTCACTGTTCTCAGCCTGGCGTGGACGGTAGGAAGGGCGGCCGGCATCAACAGGCGAGGAAGAGCTGGAGCACGGGTCGGTTCGCCAAAGGGGTACTTCACGACCCGGCTGTGGTGAGCAGAGGTGTCTGGGCCGTAGACAGCATGTGGCCCGGACGGAGGAGACATGACCCAATTATATAATGTTACGTGCTGGTGGGCCTCAGGCAGAGGGAGACATGACACAGCTCTACAACGTATGGGGCTGGTGGCCAGCGGCCGATGGAGACAGGACACAGCTCTATAATGTAATGGTGCTGGTGATTCTGGGGATCCCTTTGAAGTGGAGAACTGGTACTCGAGAGGCGACACGCAAGGTGAAACAATTCCGCCGGTCCATTTTTACGGCGTCACAGATTTGAGCGGCAAAAGTTAACTCGGAACCAACACAGCATGTTGCAATCCACGCGCTTCCCAGGGAACTGAAGCGTGGGTAGCTGGCCGCGAGTACTTGACCTGCGTTGGTCGCTCGCGGGGGGGGGCTTGTCCCACTCTTTGGCGCGTGCCCCATGCCCTTATAAGGACACGTTTTGCATCTTAGCCATATGATTGGTTGTAGGTACTTATAGGCCTACGTGACCAATATCAGGTCGGAGACATCGCGGATGTACGTGTATGTATTGGTGTTCACCCGATTGTAGACATGCCGAGATGCGTATATACTAGTGTGTTTACACGCTCTGGGTGTATGATCGAATTCCGGCAACGCGTGAGCATATACTTAACTTTGCAGTTAGCTCTTGCAAGCTTTGTGCAAACATAACACTACCCTCCTTGTCGATGAAACAAGATCCCAGGCAACGTGGCTGAAGCAGGGCAACGTCCTCTTGTTTGCCGTACGAGAGGTACAAAGCTACCTCATTTCACAAAGATTTAAACACTCCCTAACGAGCCAAAACAAAAATTTAACTACCTGAGAGCCAAGTTGAACAATCATAACAAGTACACTGAACAAGGGTTGCCAAACCTCTTTCAAAAATAATTGCAGAAATGATCTCCAAGGCGCGATACAAAACACGCTATGATTTACATACACAACTTTTTTCCAAACAAAAGAAAACACATGGCCTTCTTCCCAAACAGAAAAGAATACATACGATTTTTCCAAACAGAAAAGACTACACATCACCTTCTTTCCAAACAAAAAGAATACACCTGGCTTCCTTTTTTTTTTCTTAAAAAAAAAGACAATACCAAAACAACCAATGTAGCATACAATGTGGTATTACCGAATGGATGTACACAATTTACCACCAGGCCTACACTTTCCATCAAACCACAAAAGAAGAACAATTAACAATGTTCACAATTGTACAATGTTATACAAAATGATATTCTGGTTAGAGAATATTATACGCTTATGCGATTGACCAAAATCAACCCATATTTCGCGTTTTTTACAATGAAATTCTTAAACTAGACATGTTTTTTTTATACACAAAATTCCTGTTATGGAATGTGTACGCTGATTATATCATGCGATTGATCGAAATCAACCCATATTTGCGTCTTTAACAATGAAATTCTTGACACTATACAACACAAGTATCAATACACATGTTATGTTATTTCTTATTATCCATTGATAATTTTGAAAAACGGAAAACAACAAAAATTCTACTCAAGATTTTAACAATATATTCTCATTTAGTCATGGTTTGTCTGGTTGCTAATAATTCTTAGGCATATAGACCAATCCTCTCGTATCGCATATTGATTATACAGGTCAACGCTACCAAGACCTACCATGTAATTAATTATAAGGCTAATATTATCCTATGACATTTAACGATTTATTTCCTATAAACCGTACAGCGCTGTACCAGGTGTTAACAAGAAACACCAGCACGTCGTAACGAAAACGTTCGACAAAATTTTCAGAACACTCATAAAGTGTTCTCACTAAATGACCAGACAAAACCCAAAATGACCCTAAGTGCAATTATTAACCCAATTCATTGGTTAAGATTCAATAATGTCCCAAAATGACATAAATATGCAACCACCATTTGTCCTTAATGACCAACAATTTTAGATTTCCAAATCTAAGACATAATTACGTTATCTTTACAAAAACTATTTCTTCTTACCGGGTATATATTATAATTCATCTTCCTATGAGAACATACACACCACACTTGACATGGCGTAACACATATTACAATTACACAATTTTATTTCGTCTCAACTTTATGAAGGACTTTACACGTTATTTCTTTTTATTGATACCGAGGCAATCAAATACGTGTTTACAACAAAAAAAATTTACACCATAATTGACATGGCATAACATATAATACAATTACACAATTTTATTTCGTCTCAACTTTATGAAGGACTTTACACGTTATTTCTTTTTATTGATACCGAGGCAATCAAATACGTGTTTACAACAAAAAAATTCACACCATAATTGACATGGTGTAGCATATAATACAAAAACACAATTTATTTCGTCTCATCTTTATGAAGGACTTTACACGCTGGTTTTTTTTTATTGATACCGAGGCAATCAAATACGTGTTTACAACAAAAAAATTTACACCATAATTGACATGGCATAACATATAATACAATTACACAATTTTATTTCGTCTCAACTTTATGAAGGACTTTACACGTTATTTCTTTTTATTGATACCGAGGCAATCAAATACGTGTTTACAACAAAAAAATTCACACCATAATTGACATGGTGTAGCATATAATACAAAAACACAATTTATTTCGTCTCATTTTTATGAAGGACTTTACACGCTGGTTTTTTTTTATTGATACCGAGGCAATCAAATACGTGTTTACAACAAAAAAATTCACACCATAATTGACATGGTGTAGCATATAATACAAAAACACAATTTATTTCGTCTCATCTTTATGAAGGACTTTACACGCTGGTTTTTTACCATATTGATACCGAGGCAATCAATTACGTGTTTACAAGAAATTACAATACACAACCCATAACCAATTAATAATTAGTTAGGGAACAATTTACACAATTATAATTTACAAACATATTATATACCACTCAACAACTACTGTGTGTGATAATTCAATCTCTGTTATATAAGACTTATTCGAGTCTTTTTAATTTAAAAATCGAGAACTACATAATCCGATTTCTAGAGATTGACTTCCTTAAAGAAACGACACGTATTCACTACGCAAGAAGAGAGAAAAAAAAAATTCCAGAAAAAACAAATAATTGGTAGTTAACCAATTAAATACAAAAATATTTGACATAATTTTCTATACAAGAGAATGTCTGAACAAAAACCACATACGGGGTTTCTCATTTGAACTATACAATTTTTATAACACAAGATATTTGAGTTATATTTACAAAATGGGTTCCTAATCTACCACTGATAACTTTAAGTGATGAAGAACGAAATCATCACTTCAAAAGTACAGGACATTTCTTACGCCGTTTCCTGTCAACGAAAAGAAGATTATATATACAAATATAACCTTAATTTGTACTAAAAATTGGTATATATTCTTAGTACAATAATTCCACGAAATATAAATTAAGTTTATTTTTCGGTCCCGGGCAGGATATTGAATGCTTAAGGCGGTTTTTTCCTTACTATAATAAAAAAAATTCCACTAAAACTTAAGGTTCTTGAATTTAACCCTCAATCAATGTAACGTGTCGTGTTTCGTAACGAAATATATACAAAAATGTATATTTTTAAATATAATTTTATATAACTTATGTAGTTACTTCATAACTACAACTTATATCTTCTATAACACAATACTCACTTACTGTGATAAAGGTGTCTGAGTTTCGATTTATTGTTATTATTACTTTAAAACGAGTTATAGTTATGGAAGAGAGAGGTGAAAAGAGAGAGAAAAAAAAAAATTATATTGTATTTCTATAAGATGTCTGCTAGCTAGTCAGAATCTCACAGAAACATAATAAAATAAACAGAGTGGCTACTATGTCAGCCAAAATAAATGTACTCAAAGATTCATGACGTCTTTGAGTTATAAACATTGAATGACACATAGCCCCTTGTTTATTCAAATAATATTATTAAAAATGCACGAAATATGTATTATAGTTTACATAATATATCGCATTAAACTGGGTGCGAGAATGAAATATACGTATCAACATGAAAGCGGCGACCTTTGACGAATTCATATTTATTATTATTATGCGTAAATATCGTTCATTGCGACGCGGGAATGGATCCTTTGTCGGTATTTTTAATAGACGTGACTTATTAAGATATCTCTAGTTACTGCTCGTAGCGTGTTTTATATTTTCTACCAACAATTTATTTTCTGTGTGATATTTTTTGTTGCGAGTTTTTATTCTGTTCAATGATTTTATTTTTTGTATTATTACTTTTGCGGCAAGTTAATAATAATAATAATTCCCTTGACGGCATATTATTACCAGTGAAATTGTTAACGATATTTATTCTCAGACCGGATGAGCAAAGTGATTGTATTTGTAATGACCGCCGTTGCCTTTTCAAAATTTAAAATTCTACCAATATTGTGAGGATCCATGATTTAATAATGGGAACGACCTGTAAAGTCTATGGATCTTAATTTAAAAACAACCAATACGATATTTATTAAAGAATGTGAAATAAACAATAACTGTATTTAATCCTATCGCAAATTGACACTTGGAAGTTCTTTATAGTATTTGAATTATTACAACTTATTATAATGAAACAGATAAGCAAAGCTTAACCTGACAAAAAGAATTATTTCTATATGAAACAATTAAATTGCATTTCAAAATTGAAATAACACCTCTATCTCTTGGAAACAACCACATTTAATGTTTATTACGCCGTAATTTCTCGTATTTGTTTATTGCGTATTTAGAAATTGGAACTGCGCATTACGTACATGCGTAACCCGGCGGACAAAGCGCGTATTACTACGTATGTGTACCGGTCGACGGAACAAACACTCCCGAATCAGAAATGAATTATAACACACAGCTGTGGATAAAAACATTAATAGACAAGAATATTACAGTAACACATTACAAGAAAAGACACATTCCATCGGGTAATTGACTATCCAGTTGTGGCGCCAGTGTTACATTAGAGCTTATTAACGTAACTTATAGTTATAAGTTGTTACATTAGCATTCAAGCCAAGTAATATGCTATGAGTGAGTACACAAGCTGAGCTTGTACTCCAATCTCCAGGGTGTGGATTATATATAGTCAATTTCCCAAATGAAACAAGTCTCTTGATATGAGTTTTTATTGTACAGGTAATACAGGTAATACAGGTTATCAAACAGATCTACAAAAGGTACATAGCTCTTTAAGGCCTGACTTGTTTCTAGCAATCTATTGACTCTAAGGGCTCTGATTGACAAAGGTATAATAATAGCTCACGTGTAGATTACGGCGGATGCGGTGAGACGGTCGGCAGGGGCCATAGGCAGGGGCCTAGGCAGGGTGCAGGACGGAAGCCGAAGGACTGCCACCGGGGCACGCCACGCTGGACGACAAAGGACGCCAGAGCGGCGGCTGGAGGCGCAGAGACGATGGAGCAGGGCGGGGGCACTGGTTGGAGGGCCAAGGGGCTCCCCACAAACAGGCTGGAGCGGCAGACGCCCAGGACTGAGGCAGGGGTCTATGAGTTCACTGTTCTCAGCCTGGCGTGGACGGTAGGAAGGGCGGCCGGCATCAACAGGCGAGGAAGAGCTGGAGCACGGGTCGGTTCGCCAAAGGGGTACTTCACGACCCGGCTGTGGTGAGCAGAGGTGTCTGGGCCGTAGACAGCATGTGGCCCGGACGGAGGAGACATGACCCAATTATATAATGTTACGTGCTGGTGGGCCTCAGGCAGAGGGAGACATGACACAGCTCTACAACGTATGGGGCTGGTGGCCAGCGGCCGATGGAGACAGGACACAGCTCTATAATGTAATGGTGCTGGTGATTCTGGGGATCCCTTTGAAGTGGAGAACTGGTACTCGAGAGGCGACACGCAAGGTGAAACAATTCCGCCGGTCCATTTTTACGGCGTCACAGATTTGAGCGGCAAAAGTTAACTCGGAACCAACACAGCATGTTGCAATCCACGCGCTTCCCAGGGAACTGAAGCGTGGGTAGCTGGCCGCGAGTACTTGACCTGCGTTGGTCGCTCGCGGGGGGGGGCTTGTCCCACTCTTTGGCGCGTGCCCCATGCCCTTATAAGGACACGTTTTGCATCTTAGCCATATGATTGGTTGTAGGTACTTATAGGCCTACGTGACCAATATCAGGTCGGAGACATCGCGGATGTACGTGTATGTATTGGTGTTCACCCGATTGTAGACATGCCGAGATGCGTATATACTAGTGTGTTTACACGCTCTGGGTGTATGATCGAATTCCGGCAACGCGTGAGCATATACTTAACTTTGCAGTTAGCTCTTGCAAGCTTTGTGCAAACATAACAGGGTATACGCAGTTACATTATCTTTCCTAATGCCTCAAAAGAGAAGCGAAAAAATAAATTAAAGTATTAGAATTATTATTACCGAGTGGCGACTATAAACCGACTATAACTTAGATTTCAATTTGTATGTATCGTTTACAAAATCAGATTTCAATGATATAAACTATTCAACAATTCCCATTCTAAGCTGGCAAATAACACTGATAGCGGTGGGTAATTAATTAACAGGGCTTTAATTAATATTATCTTTCGTGGGATGAGAACTATTTGTGCTCCTTCGGCGGGGAGGAAGAAATTTCCTGTCAACATTGACACGGACAAGGAAGCCGAAGGAACTCACCCCCAAATGCTGTAATCTATGGAAAGGAAATTATTATTGTTCTGATTTCACTACATACTAAATCAATGCTATTGTTGAACGTTTCATAACTCCGTACGAACAATAAATAAAATTATTAAAGGGAAGATTGATCGTTATTTTTAGTTTTAATTTCGTCAAAAATATTTATTTAAATAGATAGATAATTAACTAAAAGCTCAACAAGTGTTGGATCGATGTAGAAGTTCGTATCGCTTTAAAAAAAATGTATTTATTCCGGTGATGGATCGCGATTTTTCAGTAAGCTAGAGCAGTAAGATTGAAACACACGACATTATTGATGTTGTAGCTGAAAACAATTTTTTTTTCTTCATATTTTCATTTTATCTTTGAAGATTTTCAGGATTATTTCTGTTTAAGTAAGTTAAAAAAAACTTTTCAGCTACAGCAACATCACTAATATCGTATTTTTTTAATCTTACCACTATAGCTCAATTAAAAGTCACGAACCACGACCGTCATTATAAATGTGCCCTGTTCGCGGATGCTGCAAGGCTGTCAGAAATCTGCTTTGGTTCGAGAAGGACGCGGTTCATGTACATTATATAGAATAACAAATGCCGATTCTGCATTCAATCAGTTTTTGATTTTTGAAAAACTATGGAGATGTAAAGACGAATACATTTAAACTCTCCGGCTCAGTTCTGACGTCACCCGATACCGCCAGAGACGCTATCGAGTTGATGTCGACAACTCTGCGACTTAATACGATGCAAGTAAACTTTAATTATTTAACATTTGATAAAAAAAATATGGTAAAAAATATAGCGTTGACAGAAAAAGTTAATGACGTTTCAGATTTTCTGTTTTATACATACGTTAATCATTAATGAATTATCTCATTTTTACGTTCACACGTCGTTAGGAAATCATTTCTTTTCAGTATTAGAATTAGTTAATATTATTTCTATTAAGCTTACAAAAATGCTTATCGGCAACTATTCCGCCTACCAAGATACTGCAGCGCTACGGAAATTTTCCTGGAGGGACGAGTGCACTCTCTCAGAGCGCTTTTCTGGCACCACATGGAAAGCTTGGCGCAGACTACGCCAATCAAACAACACAATCATGGAGGAGATGTTCAAATATCCTTCGTGCAAAAAATTTTCTGTTTAACTTTTTTCAGTTCTATTCTTATTTTTAGGTCTGTTATTTCAATATATGTAATGTATTGCATTGAACTACTTCTGCATACATTCTGGAATAAACTCTTATTATTATTATTATTGAATAATATGTAGGTTATATTTTTAATAATCTTAAACATTTATCATTCGAGTCAAGGCTTAAATGTCTATTCGGAGAGTAAGTAATTCAATATATGATATTATTAACACTACGGAAAGAGACTATAGGACAGCCATTTCCGTTTAGGGGAATCCCTAATCAATTATCACAACTGGCACTTCACATTAGTTCTTACGCGTAAAGGATCTAGGGTCCGCAGTAAATAGAAATTCTCTAATGTGAATCATTTTCTATTTATGAAATAATCTTGTATTTAGAAACTAAGGTAGGTTAAAGATATGTGGTGATTATTTTTTGAATATTTAATTATTGAAGACAATATTAGCGATTCCTAAACGAAAATCTGAAACACAAAAATCAGAAAAATATACGGTCACATCTAGGACTCGAACCCAGGACACTTGCCTTGCCGGGCACCGCTCTACCAACTGAGCTAATGGGACCTTCTCCTTCGGTCAAATTTAACTGTATCATACTAAGAACTACCAACATTGTCTTCATTTTTCTCACCGCACATTTTTTATACATAAACATTTATATACATAAACATAGTTGCCAATAAAATGTGCGGTGAAAAAAATGAAGATAATGTTGGTAGTTCTTATTCGAAGTATGATACAGTTAAATATGACCGAAGGAGATAGGGTCCCATTAGCTCAGTTGGTAGAGTGGTGCCCCGGCAAGGCAAGGGTCCTGGGTTCAAGTCCTAGATGTGACCGTATCTTTTTCTGATTTTTGTGTTTCAGATTTTCGTTTAGGAATCGCTAATATTGTCTAAACTGTAAAAATTGGAATTTATTAACAACTAACTTTATAACATGTTTGGAAAAACTTAGATTTTAGAAACCACATTTTCGTCTTATCAAAATGATTTACTGAATATTATTTTAAATAGTTTTCTGTAAGTATTTCTAGAAAATACCAAATTAACGAAGAAACTTAAATTAATGAAAATAAATGCCATTTACAGTAAGCTACATTCACAATTTTTCGAGCATCCCAGTGATATTGTTTCTGTAATTTGAACTGAAAAGCCCTAAAAAATAATGATATTGTATAAAAATGTACGTTTTATTTGGAATAAAGGTCCATCTCATTTGATGTTCAGCAACAAAGACACGGCTTTAACCTTTATTAGCGATAATATGGGCTGGCAATGCCAAATAATTATCTTCCCACAGTCTGTATATTAGATTAGTACTTAGTTAAGAAATAAGAATAGGTAGGCCACGGAAATTTGTAACTTAGCGGTAAACTGACGGCCTCAGTGGTCGAAGAATAAGGCTCTCGACTAGCAAGCTGGCGGTCTCGGGTTCAAATCACGGCGTGCTTAGTAAATTTTATTAGATTAATTTGTGTTATCGAAACGTTGTTTTAAATGGTTTTGGCCGTGTTTGGAGACCAGATATGAATATTCAGGTACTTTCCCACCTTCATATTCCCCATCTATTTCCCTTTCCCACTCATTACCTCCAGCCTCACAACATACCCCAATTGGAGATGCCATAGTCTCACTGGCACCAGACGGTTGAGAGCAGTTGGGTCCCTTGTGCGGTTTCACATTTTTTTAAATAAAAAAGTGACGGTTTTGGAAAATGATTTAATTGATTGTAACAAGCTTTATCTTTGTAAAGTAAATGTTTGATTTTTCAATTTGAGCTTGGTACCTATTGGTATTAAAACCATTGCATGTATTTTTTTTACTTATTAATACGAAGGAGAGCAGTCTTTGCTCATTTATTAGAAAAAGAAAGAGAAGAAAATATCGCCCATATCTCTGACAATTTGTCAAGGGGGAGCATTTAATTCCTCTCTCTCACTCCAGGTTTCTTAAAAATATGACAAAAAGAGCTTAATTTCCAGAAAATTAGTTTTGAGGTTGGAAAATGAATTCGAAGACGAATTTTTGACGTTGATTTGTAGTTATTGATGGAAGATTAATTTCAAAAACTTTTGAAAAAATTTGTTTCAGAAATTCATCTTATTTAAAATCACATATTTTAAAATCATCTATTACATATAAACATGTGTTCCATAAATTTATCTTATTTGAATTCACATATTTTAAAATCATCTATACATATAAAAATGTGTTCCAAAATTTTTAAAGTGAATGGTTAAAGAGGCCAAGGACGACCGAGAAAGACATAGCATGATCAAGTAAAACAAATTCTTATTAAAATAAGAAATACAAATTTCCACCTTAAAACGTTGTCAGGTAATTCAAATCTTCAAAACTTTATCCTAATAAGTCCCCGAGTAACGCTAGGTACACATTAGCTAGTATATTATAAAAACATATAAAACGTGAAAAGACAATTTAGAAAATAATCAGAATTTATGTAAATAATTGCCATGCGCCCTTGAAGTGACTTTTACCAATGAATAAAGAAATTTTATTTGTTACATCCATAGAATAAATAAATCTAACAATTGTGTTAATATAATAAAATTCATCCTTTCAGGGTTTTCTTGGCCATTGATTCTGAGAAATTCATAACACGTGTTTTATTATTATTCCCGTTAATGCAAAAAAGGGTTATTTTAGCATTTTTTTACATTATGTGTTCATCGTAATAATTTGTAATGTTCCAAAGACTGGGCAAAATTTGAAATTTTTTGAATGTACAGCAGTCAGAACGATTTTACAATGACAGCAGTCATTTATGAACATTAAGAGAAAAGAAAAGGGCGTATGAATAGATATAATGAAATTATTTGTGGTGCAAATAATCTGGTCGTGATTTATCATGAAATGGTAATATCAATTATCCAGTGATGTCGCATGTTTTATGGTCAATAAGAAGGTTGTCGTGAACTATGAAGATTTTGCAACAGTGTGACCCAATCTGCAAGTTATCGTAGGCACGGTACGGAAACGTTTTAAATTAAAATCTATACTATTGTGTGAGAAAGATCGTCAAATAATGACAAAAGTAGAGATAACTTAACGGAGTTATATGTAGTTTGGCTAACTAAATATATATACAATGAAGAAACTTCTGGCCATATACGAAGGATACGTTTATAGTTACTGGCTAATGTACAATACCAAAAAATCATCACTGCTGATATTTAAAGCAAATACTTGTCCGGCTGTCATTCTTCCCATATGTAGCGGCGGAGCTAATCTCAAAATCTGCAGTGAAATAAAATGTGATGTCATCACTGATGACCTAAACGATACAAATGATAGAACGCCAAAGAAGAGTATTAAGCGTGCGAGCTAACTTGCTCGCCAGGAGATTCAACAGGTGCAGTCCTCCGGCGAAGAAGAAACTATTCCAAACATACTAAATGACCTTTTACATTAGGGAACTACGGACAAAGTACACACAAGGCGTCATGAACACACTACGAGTACAGTATAAACACGAATGCAGGGCGTTGTTCGTCCTCCCTTGGCGATGGAGTGCCTCCCAGATGTTAGCAGAGGGAAGAGTACATAGTTTTGCTGCCTTGATGCGCCACAAATTAGCAGGGACGAGTCAGCGCTCAGAGATCAGAAAACACTCTTGAGCAGGCCGTCGTCTAGTGGCAGAGCGCGCCCCTACACCATAGATGTAGAATTTCCCTCAAACCACCGTGGTCGTAGTAAAAGTGTTAAATTAGTTTTATTTGCAGATGGGCTTTAAAAGTAGATTATCCACTAATATGGCAAAACAAATTTACAATAAACGAAAAACTACTTAATAAGGGTGCTACTTAAACCTAAGTAAAGACTTCTACAGGGTTTGTCATAAAACCTTACGGGAGATATTGAAAACCAGGAATATACTCACACTATCCCGATGGCAATCCCAGCAGGAAAATGTTGTACGGTGGGCAAATACTTACTCCCAGCTGATATACTTGCGATCAGGAGTAAGGAAAGGAAAGTGTATGTCCCCCATCCTGTTGTACACATAGACGAGTTGTCAAATCGCTGGATATCAGAGCGGGTTGTCGTATTAACAATAATAATAATATTTGGCTAATTTATATAGCGCCGTTTTCGTGAGAAATCACCTCAAGGGCGCTGATGTATGAATAAATCATATAAACTACGCGAACGGCATGATTCTTCATTCTCCGTCGATCAAGGGATTGAGATCACTACTAAATATTTGTGAAGAATATGGTACAACCCGCAGAAGAGAGAATTGATTGCGTTCCACTACGGAAAAAATCAGATAGAGTGAAATGCTCCCCGTACGCTTTAACGAGGCAAGAATAAATACACGTACGGACGTAAAATACTTGGGGCACATTATTAATCAAGACCCATCGGACGATGGCGATATCGAATGACAAATAAGAAGCCTCAGCAAAGTGTCTAATATGAATGCTCACAGATTTCGCAAACGATGTTAAAAAAATTGTGAACGCTTTCTTTACCGGCCTGTATAGTGTGGGACATGGTGTCACTACAGAATTAGCTCGATGGAATGACTCCGAATCCAACATAACGACGCCTGCAGAATCATAGTTGGATACAGCAGCGCATTGATAATGTTCACGGAACTAGGACTGAATGAATTTGCCGGCCTGATGAGATACTGGAGCCAGGATGCGGCTAATGGCCTCCGACCACACGGTGGTGACCGCAGCCCGCCAGCACCAAGCGCCACACCTGAGTGAGCGCTGGGCCCAAGCTCACTCAAGACCACACCCTGCATAGTTATCCTTAATTGCCTATTTTTTAAACTATTTATGGATTTTCTTGTATCTCGTTAAGTTCACTGTATTCACGTAATTCATTATTATTTTTATTTTTGTAAGATCTCTCTAGTATATCTTAAAAAAATGCTTTATTCACATAATTACTGTTTATTTTTTGTAACTTTTTAGACTTACTTGTATTTCCAAAAAAATATTTGTATTTACATAAATATTGTACAACAGATGTGTTTATCTATATGGGACGTGTGGGATTGATAATTTTGACAATTATTTTCAGGGTAGATACTTGTAATAAGAAATTAATTAAATACTTAAATATAATATTATTTCGTTTTGCAAATATCTTGGTCGATAGTTATGCCCAAGAAGAAGTGTTGGAATACTTCGTCTTATTTTGGGTTGCTTAAACTTTTAGTTGTAAAGCAAAGCAAGGAATTTTTAGGAAGTAGTTATTCATCATCATTGACGCTAAAGCTCTTTTAAAGAGAAGGCCATCGAAAATTAAAAATAATGATATTGTCATGTTAATTAAATTTAAAAATATCGTTTTAATTTATATTTTTTTAAATAACTTATTTTCCGGAGATACAAACTAGCGGAAATTTTCATTTCAAACACAATGCATCGTTGAAAAGGATGAATAGGGTTTTAAACAAAATTGTATTTACATTATTATAAAGCCGCATTGTTTGACGTTACATGTTTGTAAAATATGCGAAATAAACAATATTCATGCGAGCTGAAAGCAGAACAATAAAACAGAATACGCTCACAGAGAGACAAGCAATGGCTTTTATAACATTAATAATTCTTTATCCAAAATACGTAAAGGAATCCTTGTCGTTACTCAGACATTGTGAACACAAATAATTATTTTATATACTCTCGGAATCCCTTCGTGATCCGGAATACAATATTATTTTTCCTGAAACATGAGACATTTTTCATATTTAGGGAGGGATATGTTGCGATGAGTATAATTTCAATTCGAAATGATTGATTTTCTTCTATTTTTTAAACCCATTGTTTCGAAAGAGTGCATTCCCGTCTAGAGCATCTTTTGTAGATCAACTGTATCTTTTCCATTTGTATTCCTCAGGTCTTTTATGACCAACTGAAAGTTTTCCTTCTGCAATTGCCGATTGAATCTTGTTTTGAGGTCGTTTTGTTGGCACCCTGTTATATTCAAGTCCAATTCTGAATGAATTTTAAAAAAATACTATTAATTTCATAAAGTACACTCTAGTTAATCATCCCAATTTGACATTCTGACTTTAGCACTGCGATCACAGTTTTGATATTTACGAAGGCTTATTTTACTTAATGCCTTCGTTAGGAGAAAATTAATCATTATGCAAATGAATTGAACCATTCGTAGTAAAATAGTTTTGTTTGTGCATGGAACTGATGGCAGATTTTTTTGTAAACTTATAATAGCATAGGCCTTGAGGGAAAATAATTTCATAATATCATCTTAGGCGATGCTGTATAGAGGGCAATTTATGATTTATTAAAAGTTTAATCGGTTTTCCACCTCCATTCATATTTTGTATGGAGTTCATTATACAGTAATGCATTGTTTAATAAATAACTTTGGTATACACTCTTTAATGATATTAAAATTAAATTACCATTTCGTCCATCTTAATAAAGATATATCCCTAAAATGGCAGGCGAAATATTCAAAAATATGTATAACCTAACTAAAAATTTTAAAAAAATATATCGTAATACTCATTACCTCTTTTCAAGAGAATACTAATTCGAAAACTTTTAGATTGTCATGATGTTTCGAATACTGATCATACGATTATTACATATTATATCGAGTCGGTTAATCCCATCCCTAATAGGGAGAATGTATAATATTGATCTCCATGCATATTGGGGCTTCCCTAGATTGGTTAAGAAAGAAAGTCACGCACACACTCCTGGCTAAGAATTATTAAATTTGTAACTTTATATGGTTTCAGAGAATTATGTGAAGAGTCGGAAGGGAAAACGGAGTAATCTGCCGTACACAAGAATGATGGGCATTTGTATGATTTCACTTTATTCTTATCGGGGTATATGATATACAATGTGCAGTTCGAACTCAATTATACAAGTGCTGGTATAATTTGCGTTGTTGTTAATATTTTTATCGTTTGCGGATATTTTTCCCACAAATACCATTCGAATGCCTTTATTTCACTTTCCAGACGGAGAGATTTTTCGCGTAAAAAATAAATATTCCTCACCTATTAGGGGTGCCTGATGAAAAATGGGCCTGCAGTAGTAAACGTTAATGTGTTTAACCTGGCATGAATGAGGTGAGAAATTGTTACACCAGCTGTGAGGCGGGTTGGAGATAACCGAAACTTCGATGCTGATTTTTTGTTTCTATGTTTTTCTTTTTGTTTTGTTTCTGTGTATTAAGTATTTTTTAACTTGGGATTGAGTAAAAAATACCATGTTGATTGAAAAACGTTTTTTTTATTGGAATAGCGGTAAACTTTTAACTACAACTTCCGTTTTTAATACGCATTTAAAATGAAATCAAACCTTTGATGAATTTCAAATTTAATGACTGCAAACAACAACTTTTTGCATTTACGACTGTGAAAAATGGTGCTATTTAATATTTTTACGTAAATATTAATTTACGCGAAAATCTGCAAGCTGACACATCATTTTGGAAGAATACAGATATGACACTTGCGTGTAATGTATTACTGCCAACCTAACAAAAGAAAGGCGATTTTCAGCCCACTGTGCGCCGGCACGACACTAAACTCGGCACTGCACCTTGCCCCCCACTTCCTTTCCTATAACTACTGTGACGTCAGGAATTGTATGGCTTCAATAACACTAAATAATCTGCTTTTAAAAACATCTCGGGTATGATATACCTTACCTCACTCACGCTGGGTTAAATGTCTCGAATTTCTGATACTACATCTCCAAACCAGTCTAAAAATTTTCACATTTGAGCGTGGCTTGAAATCCATTTGAATTTCCTAAATTTGATTTTCCCTTAAGCGATAAAATACTTTGTGAAGAAAGTGCGAGAAATATCCAACAAATGACGTTTATGGCGAATTGAATAGTTAGTTAAGTAACATACTTAGCATATTTTTTAAATCCGACATTTAAAAGATAGACTTGATTGAATAAAAAAATTTAATCCACAACTCCCTAAGAGTGGCAAGTAAATTCCTGAATTCTTAAAACCATATCACGAAAAATTAGCTTCAAGCTTACCTGTCAGTAAAGCTACTGAATATTTCTAGCTGTTACGGCATAATTCTGTACAAACAAACACTAAAAACTGGTGAATTGTTGAAACGTAACCTAAATATATAGTGCGAGCCATCAACTAATTACAACACATCAATGGTGCAAGTACATTTTCTGTTTCTATTTGATAGCAAGCCGAAAGTCGCGGGTTCAAATCCCATCGTGCGCAAGTAAATGTTATTTGATTAATTTCACAACTTATTCATTTGAAATAATATATATTATATTTTCAGCACGTTGAAGAGTGGAACATACTCTCGGTATCTCCCTGATGTAAGACCACTATTCAAATGTCTTTGGCCGTGTTTGATGACAAGATCGGAATAGCTAGATACTCCCCCACCTTCCTCTACCCCAACTCCACCTCCTCCCCAATACCTTCAGCCTTACAACATATCCCAATTGGGGATGCCATAATTTCACTGGCTCCAAACGGTTGGGAGCAGTTGAGACTTTTTTACTGTTTTGAGTTTTTTAATATTTTAATTGTGCGGTATTCACATTTATAAAAAAAGATATGTACCTACATTATTCATTTTTAACTAGTCTGATATTACAATTCCTCTTAACCTTTGTGAATAAACCAGTAGAGAGAAAATTGTATATATTCGGGAGGATATCGCGAGAACGTAAATATCAATCGGTGCGATTGGAAAATAATTGAAAGAAATTTTTTTGTGTTTGATGGTAAACAGAGACAATCTCAATACGATGAAGCTCGCTCTTTGAAAATGTAAATATTCAAATGTGTCTCATTGTTTTGTCAATTGATTTGGCAATTCAAATTGTCTGATAAATTCCTAGAATTGTGGCACGTTATATATTATTTATGTATCTATAATGATGACATTTAAAAATAACTCTACTTCTGCGTTTGCAACGTTTGTGGATTGAAGAGGAACATCCCTTAAATAAGGTTTTAACATGAGGGCATTATTAGTATTTGAAGCAAACTAAAACTGAAGGTTTCTAAAGATGGGTTGTTTCATAGTATTTTAAAAATTTATCAAATTTCAAAGTTAATTTTAAATTCTGTGAAAGTTCCATTCAAATTCTGTTGCAGATGTTGAAGTAATGAGTCTCCTATATCAGAGGTATTTATTTAAGTTAATGTATATGTTGAAGTAATCAGTCTCCTGCATCACAGTTATTTTTTAAGTTAAAAAGGATGTTGAATTAATGAGTCTCCTATATCACAGTTATTTATTTTAATTAATATAGATGTTGAATTAATGAGTTTCCTATATCACAGTTATTTATTTAAGCTAACGAAGATATTGAATTAATGAGTCTGCTATATTACAGTTATTTATTTAAGTTAATAGAGATGTTGAATTAATGAGTACCCTATATCACAGTTAATTATTTAAATTAATACAGATGTTTTATTAATGATTCTTATTTATCACAGTAATTTATTTAAATGAAAATAATAAATCATGAATACAAAATTTAAGTGAGGTTAAGAAAATCAACGAATGTTAATAAAAGGTATAGCTCTTAATATCATAATAATGATTGCAACGAATTTCAAGGATAATGTCGGCAATGTGGATTTTAATAATATACGTTGGGTTTTGACTCTAAACGTTAGAAAATAAGGCATCAGATATATTTATTGATTATTATCTAATATTATTCCCACGAGTAACATTTGCTGCCTCCGTTGCCACGGAACATCGCGATTAAATATCCGATTCAGTTTGCTGAGTTGAGGAATTTTAATAAAGCTTTCCTTTTGAAAAGCTTACTTCGAGGTCTTTTTTCATTTCCATTTTTAAAAAGCTCAAATTTCATTGACTTTCAAAACGCTTTATGTGAGCATACTAAGGTTTTGATCATTCCAGGTCGAATCTGACGGTAACCGGGCTTCTCACAGGATAGTGGTAATTCAACTGGTGTAATTTTGCAAGTATTTTAATCTTACTTTTTAATATTTTAATTGTTATTTCTTTTTTATTTATAATGGAGGTCTCAGCACGGGTAAGACACCCAGTAAGGCCAACATTACTGGATTTTACTATGAAATGTAAAATATTGTACTAAAATAAAATAAAAATTTATTTTGTTTTCAGATTAATATTTTTCTAGTTCTATTATGGTTTATAATAATGTGTATTTTTTTCGTATATATTTTTTTCCTTCTTGTTTTATTATTTGTTTCTACAAAATATATTTTGTTTATTTCTCGCATTAAAATCTAAATCATTTACAACTATCAAAACTCTAAAATTAGTTTGTCTACCCGTATCACTAAAAAAATTAAGTTTGTTCTTATTAGTGCCAGAAATGTTTAGATGGTGGTTTGAATTGAAAAGGAAGTCGGAGACGCCCGATGAATACTTAACGCAATATCTTTGTACCGGAATGAGATACAAAGTGGAATTAAAGTCGATGTAATTTAGTTTGTCATTGTGGTATACAGTAGTGAATGGTGGAAGAAGTTGGAGATACCTGAGAAAGATAATATATATATGTATAAATATATAATAGCGAAGCATTGCGAGGTCCAATAGTTAAAAATTTAAAAACAAAATACTCATATATATCAACACACTCTTGAAAAGTACATTAAGTCACGAAAAAAAAACAACTTGGTTAAATCGGTTAAGTTAGGTTAGGTTCAAAGTCCATTTTTTATATATTTTAATGACCTTATATCACTTTTCAGTGTGTTGAATCGCCACTGTCATGAGTTGCCATGTAACCGAATTTGACAGTATCTCCCACGCTGGAACCACCTTAGAATAAGTGAAGATATAATTGAAGTTTTATCAAAGCAGACATCACACGGTATAAAGCCGGCGACCTATGAGGAAAAGCTCTTACCGCTTTGAATTGTAGTTTGTTGGTTTTCTAATACGGGTCTTTACATAAGACACAGTGCATACAAATGTGAGTTCAACCGGCCTGAAAATTCCAATGAATATTCATTGATCACTTTATTCAATTTCTCTGTGTGTTCCATCATGAGACGGGAATACCTTCAGGTAACCTTGTCTCTCATTTCGTTACCCCACATGGAATAATTTATTACATAAATTTACTCGCTTCAAAATGAGCGTGATTTCCACTGTATAGAACCTTAATTCAATTGCACGGTAAGGGATAGTCACAACCCCAGACCTTTTGTGCCCAAGGGCGCCGGGAGAGTGGTGGGGTGGTGAGGTGGTTGGGGAGGCTGCAAGGGCGATGCTTTTATTTGGCAAAGGGGGTGCTAAGGGGTGGAAAAGAGGTGCAAAGGGGATGCAAATAAGATTTCCTGATCTCCGATTTGAAATTGAAATAATTGGAGCGCAGATTCATTTACACAGATTTCATAAAATAAATCACCAAGTAATTACAAGAAATACGCATTTGCTTGTACATGAGCCGATGGAAAACGAGAAACCATTTTTGTAAGGTCAATAAAACATCACAACGATAAATGATAAACGATAAAATACTAATGAAACAACTATCAGTTAAATGAAAAAGTGGAAAGCTTTTTGGCTATAGACCCAGAAGTCACGATTCAAACCAGATGCTCTCAAAAAAGATTTTGCTTGAAAAGACCTTAGTATTTAGACCTTATACTTAGTTTAGTGCCAAAAACTGAATAACTAGGTAGGTACTTCAACTATCTCTATCCGTTCTCCTCTCCCAACAAGGACAGTTTCAAAGATGTGAACCTGCAATCTCTGGATTTAAAGCTTTCATTTGAGTAATTATGTAATTTACGAATGATTAATGGAAACACAAAAAGAGCCTTAAATTATTGTAGGTTTGAAGGAATCTCGATTTCAAGGTGAAATAAATTGTATTATCCAATATTTTAATGTACAATTTACTTCTTGCTAGTTGTATCGTATTACACATCTCGTGATATAAAACTATTCCCCCCTACATTCTCCAGATTTGACCTCCGGATGGGGAACATTATTATCCATTATCGACTTTTAAAGAAGGCTTACAAATTTCCGCTAGCTTCCAACCATACAAACAGTTGTTTGGTAAAGGGTAGTTGGAGGCTGACGGGAAACAATTTAATTGCATTTCTAGTTAAAACTTCTGAAAGTTATTCACTGTTTTGGGATGAACATGTTTAAAAGAAAATCAATTTGAAATAGTCGTTTGTTGAATATGTTTGGTCAAAATCTAGAGTAGTTTATTTGGTTTATTCGATTCACTTCATCTTTTCAAGGATAGACGATTCCGTTATGAGCTATTTTATCGATGATTAGATTAATTCATTCAGTTTTCGCAAAGATATTGCACTACTGTTTATGACATATGAAATTCTGAACGATACCTATCATGGTGACCGGATAAATCATCACAATGATAATTCATCACATCTTTAAAAAGTTAGATAAAGTCATGGAAAGTGATGAAACAAAAACTTTATTAAATGGGTTAAGAAGGTTAGGTTAGGTTAAAAAAAAAATTTCATCGTTTCTAATGATTTTATAGCACTTTTATAAAGTGTGTTTAATTGTCACTGTGTTGAGTTATCATAGAACAACCTATCATGTCGATACCCGATATTCTGGCTGAGGACGCCAACACGGATTTTTCCAGATCCTTCCTTTGTGTAGGATCAACTTATTTATTTGCAAAAACTGTATAAAAACCAATACATTGCAAAAACTGTAAATAAAATTATAGGCATAATAAAAATGTAAGGTTAGTTACGAGATTACACATACCTAATTGAAGGAATCTTCGTCATACTCGGAGAAAAATGATTATTGCTAATTTATTAAAATCCTTTTAAAAACGTGATGGCAAGCCATTTTCTAATAAACTATCAGTAAATTCTGAATATAAAGGAACACGTGTTCATGCAGCTGCGTTTACCCTAATACAGATAAAGATGAAATGCGAAAATATTAAAATTTTTATGAATACGTGTTCCGACAACAGTTTGTTAGGAAACGTGTCAATTTATTCACAAAAGGTTTGCATTTCCATTTTTTATAAGAATACGAATAATTTCATCAGATTTAAAAAAATGTAATATTTTAAATCAGTAAGTTTTCTGCTTGGAAAATGTCCACATTTCCTGGATAGGATATTTTTTACGTTACAGTTAAGCCAGTTAATTAACCAAATCTTTCCTGGGACATCAGCATTGGTAAATTAGTACTGCAACTGGGAAGATTAGGAAGCCTGTGTTGGCGGCCTCGTGTGGAATTATTAGTGATGTAGCATCCTGTTTGAGCCAGAATGTCTAGAATTGATAGAAACTTTAATGCTTATATTGGTGCTCCTGAGAAGAATCACTAAGTTGGTCTACGCGAATATGACCTTTAGCATGTTTTACAATTTTTCTACTAAATTTGAACTATTAAAATGGGCCATACTTCTTTGATATTATTTGCAATCGCATTTACAAATTTTGAAATTGTTTTTTGTTGAATTAAAAAATCTAATTACCTTTTTCTTCTTTCTGAGTCGTTATCGAATGTTACCATCGAATAATCCTTGTTCGTCTAGAACAGTGATTCCCAACAGGGGAGAGGGTACCGTCCCGCTTTGAGGGCGTTGATGAGATTCAAGTGGGACAGCGAAAGGTGCGAAAGGGAGCGAAAGGGCTGAAATGGGGTTCAAAGGAAATTTAAAAAAAAAATATAATGAAATCAACAACATTGCGGATGAACCCTTCAATTAGTGATTATTATTTAAAGATTTTTGTTTCATATTCAAATTTAATCTTTAAAAGAAATTATGAAATTCCAAGAGAAAAACAGCATTCCCGGATGACAACTCATCACAGAATATTTAAAATCCACCAACTTCCATCGTTATCAGCGGAGAATGTGCAATGATGTTGGACTAATCCAACACACTACTAACTAAAAAAACTACCACACTACCAACCGGTTGGTTATATAATGAAAAATTGTGTGATGATCTTCCCATTGCAAACATCTAACTTTCACTTATTTAAAAAAAAAATTGTCTTCCTTGTTTAATTGTGAGCCAGATAAGGTTGGGAACTTATGATCTAGAATATTTGACCTACCTAATGATCATTTTCCTTCAATTTTACTTACATATACTACAGGGTTTTCCAATAAGAGGTGTTATTTTGATATTCAATCTTAAAAGATCAATGGTTTCGTTGTTTGTGTAGCACGCGCCGTCTTGTTGAAAGTAAATGTTGTCCAGATCAATACTATCCAATTTCGGCCATAAAAAATCATTAATCATCTCTCGATAGCGCAATCCATTCACCGTAACTGTTGCTCCAGCCTCATTTTCGAAAAAGTAAGGTCCAATGACGCCACCGGAACATAAACCGCACCAAACAGTCACACGTTGAGGATAGAGAGGCTTTTCACCAATAATTCTTGGGTTTTCCGAGCCCCAGATGCGACAATTTTGCTTTTTGACGAAGCCATCGAGGTGGAAATGGGCCTCATCACTCAAGATGGTTTGCATTTGATTCACTCAAGTGAATTTTAATAATTTCAATGCATTATTGAAGCATGTATCGTTCCATTCTTATTAATAACGTAGTTTCTACTTGTCAAATGTCAAAAATTGACAGCTTCAAAAGTGATATTTACCGAAATAGCGGGCTATTCAAAAAACACCTCTTATTGGAAAACCCTTAACTCTATGTCTGCTTCCCTATGACACAATAAATACATTGATGTGACCAAACTTTTATGATTTCTTGTGTGAATGTATGTTTTTTATAATCTTTTCAAATTACCAATCTCACTGCATAACAAAATTTTATTAATTCGGGGGATGTTTAATTGCAATGGACGTTCCGCGATGCTTATCGTAATTTAAACCAGAAAGTTTCTATCAATAATTTAAGTTTAAAAGAAAAAAGAGACAAGTCAACGGTATTCCAGCTCTTTGCGCTTTCCACATAGAGTATTGTATTAGTAGGTACTAAAAATATTTCAAAAATTTTCAAGCTTTTTCCCTAGAATAGAATAGAATAGAACCTACATGGGTCTATTAATCTTAAATTTGAATTTTTTCTCGGTCTGATATAATATTTCGTGAATACATTATTTGTATATGTCGCTCAACTTCCCAAAGTTCTTGCTGTGTAATATGTAAAGTTTCTTGCATTGCCCGTGTGCGGGAAACTTTTTGGTTTTGTCTTTAGCATTTTGCTCCTAAAACACTTTGCCGCCTTGAATAATTTACATAAAAAATAAATTACAGCCGCCTTCAGAGATCACGTTGGGTAAAAACGGGACCTTCTTTCCACGGTGACACATTCTTTTTTTTCCCTCGATGAATTCACATAAGAAATTGATTATATGGGGATTTACTTTTCTTTAAATAAAATTATTTCACGTTAGCAGACCATGACTTGCTTACGAGGTAAAGAAAGTAGTTTCACATTATCATTATTGATATTTCACTATTTATTTTATTTTCTTCATTCATTTATTTTTTGTAGAAAAGTTTATAAATGATTTTCGACTAACACATTAGGTTATACCTGTACTAAAGATGAAATGTCAATATAAAGATCTCTGCCTAGTGAGGTGGTGTATAAAAATTTAAATGTATTTGTATGCATTTATTATATAGATATATTATATCAATGTAATAAAAATATATAAATTCTCATAGTGAGAATAAAAGAAATTTACTATTACGTAAGTATCTACTTGTAGTAGATACTTACGTAATAGTAAACATATTTAAGAAAAATTAAACGAAAGTACATTCTTTATCATTATTCACTTACATGTAGTGACAAAATACAATAATGAATGTAAAAGTAAGATCATGAAAACACGAAAGTAACTTAAGTAAAAAAAAAAACATTTTTTTTTGGTTTGACTGAGGATTGAGCCTTCCTCCCAGGGACTCACTAAAATGAATGAACCCCGCTATCATAAGTTAATGGTATCGAGATTTATTTCGTATATGTAAATTATTATACTATCCTTCAATTTCAGATAAATACGTATATATGCAAGAGTGCCATTGTGTTTAGTTAATGCATTGTCATCGACAATCTGTCATCGAGTCCTTCTGCCGAGTATCAGCTCAATCGGATGTCGGGAAGTGGGTTAATTTTCCAAGAAAATCGAAATTCAAATAGCTGTAATTAAAAATAAAAATTATAAGAGAAATTAACTCATTTTGAAGATAAGAAAATAATAGGTAAATAAAAATAGTAGTGTGACTAACTTGTAATGCTTTGTCTATAAATATATGCGAAACTAAACGAGGTGGGCCTTGGTAGGGATGAACTAAATTCTAATAAATGACGACTTATGGGCCTCCCCTGCAGAGATGTGATTCATTTCCTTCCATCTGAATCATTTGTACAATTTTTACGTGATGTCGCTCCATTACATTTAAAGAAACTTTAACATTCCCGGGTCACGAATAACCTGACAATTAATTATAGTGATTTGTTTTTGGGGTATTATGCCGTATTGCGCTACCTCCTTCTTTAGCCAACGTTTCGGACAGCATCGCAGTGTTCATCATTAGGAAAGATGAGTAATCTAAGGTTGTGGTGTATTATGTGCTTAATATGAAGATGCGATACCGTGTTTCCAGCTCCAACCCTCTAAGAGCTGACATTGACATATAATTTTAAAGTGGTTTTCTGCGTTTAGTTTTGGTCTAACCGTCAATTACCGGATACCAAGAACTACTGAGCTTAGCTTCATCGACTCTTTTAATATTTACGGAATTAAATCCCTCCGTAATAAGACGTGCTCTATATGTGTCGGGTCTCCCCAAGAGTTAAGTAATGTCCGGTTTCAATTAAATGATTGGCAACTGTCGATTTGTCGGGGTGGCCGAGTTTACATGCTTTGAAGTGTTCAGATATGCTTTTGGAGATTGTCCGTTCTGTCTGACCTACATAAACCTTGTCACATCCGGCTGAGTTTGTAAAATCCATCTGTTTGCAGGCCAAAGTAAGTCTTGTATTTTTGTTGTGGTTCCGAAGACACTGAAAATGCTGTTCGATACGTTAGCTAAAGAAAGAGGCAGCACAACACGGTATAATACCCCAAAACCAAATCACTGTAATACTTTTGGCCGTGAAAATTTCAAATCAAACCTGACAATATTTGAATACGTCCTACATCTATCACAATAATCGAACAACGTTGCTCGAGCTATAAAGGACTTGGAAAAGGATTGAATCCACGACGCCTGGGCAATGTTTTAATTTAAGTTATAGTTTCTATTAATAAAATTATGTTTTATTATTTTTACAAAAAGTAGCGTTGGTTTTTTTCTAAGCTCGTATTTTGAGTTTTTTAAATTTGGTAAAGTTTTTCTAACAATTGCCTATATTTTTATATTGTTTGACCAGTTGAAAATGACACATTTTATTACAAGACCTATAATGTATTATGATGTATTGTAATGCCCCTTCTTTGTTAATTAAGAAAAAAGTATAACCTTCATACGAGCATCCATGTGGCAGCTTTGCAGGACATCTTAATTGTTTTTTTGTAAATCCTACATTATTTTTATGTCTCACATATATTTATTTATATAGTATATTAAAATGAGAGAGTCTGTGGAGAGCAGTGTGACTTTGTTCTTAATTCAAATCCACAGTTTAATAATCCACCTTCAAAATAAGAGGAAGGTGACTGTTTACATGAGACTTTGAAAGACGACCAGCGTACACCCTTTTCTCAACCCTTCAAGCAAAATTTTGATGCTTCTTGATGAAATTTTGCACCCTTGACGTTTAAAATAAGAGGAAAATTACTATTTACATCTGATTTCAATTTTTTTTCATTAAACTCGGGTAACGCCGGGGAATTCAGCTGATTATTAAATAAAATAACTAAATGAAAGATAACTAATTAGGAACGATTTTTTTCTTTAATTTATTTTGAAGGACCTCTTGTCATACCGGGACAGTCGTCTTAAGCTACTCAAATATGGGACCGATGCATTTATTTAATACAAAATAACACAAGATTTCAAATTGTGCAAAATATTTATTTTTCTAATTATTCTACCACTCCATAAGGTGAGCTCCAGGAGCTCGTGTTTATGGGAGGAATAAGTACATACAAAAATAAAATAATGCTTAAAAGGCGATGTGTAAACAATATTCAAGGTCTTATTAAATAACTACAAACGTAATTCAACATACACATTAAAATTAATTCATTCTTCAAATTAACCACAAACATAATTCAATATACACAATTTTAGAGAATTAGTATTATAACAATAGCCAATAGTTTTTTTAATGTTCGATAGAATAGATTATGTATGAGTATACTAGGGGCCATTTTAGTGAGTTAATTTGCTTTTTGAATTATTCATATTTCAAATTTTCTTTACCTTGAATTTTGTTTTTGGACTATAATATATTATACCATTTCACACCTAAATACAAGTAGTGTTGCTGAGCCATGGTCGTTCTTAGCATTGGGATGGCCTTTTATTTTGAATATATTGCGTATGCTATCTAAGGGGTGAATTTTATTGATGAATTCATTATAAATGATGATTCATTATCTTTAATACAATTCTTTGATAGTTGGTACATTACATTCTCGAAATATCTCTGAAGTTGGGAAGTCGTCTTGTTTCCAAAGGATAAATTTAATAATTATTCTTTTGTCATCTAGTCTCACAAACATGGGAAAAGTTAGTTGTAGATGATATTGTTAGTGCTGAATTTGAAAAATGAGATCTAAAAATATGAAGTTTAATAAATTTGTCCCAATGATCGAGTGGTTTCGATCCTGAGTTCGATGCATAGTTGAAAACATTTTTTATTTTTTTTTTGTGTTTCGTTCTGTTCCATTTTTTGTTTAGATTTATTAGTACTAGTATTAACTACTTCTTCAGTGATACTAACTAATTTAAGTATATTTTTAAAAATTATCATTCCATAACACGACAGCATCTTTTCAATACAACCGAATCTTCATCAGGACAGAATCATAATACGAATTAGTTATGTCTTACATTTTAAATAATAATTTACATTCAATTCTTAAAATAACATTTCAATGTTCATTAAATCATAATAAATTAATATTTTCTCTGCGTAATAACAATTTCAGTTGTCAGTTTTAGTTTAAGTGCAATTTTCATAACGTTTTATATGGTATAACCATAGACATGGTATAACGTTTTCATAGAATGTAAGAATATAAGTCACCACTACTCTTCAATCGACCATCTTCACGACACCTATCATATAGGGAGAAGTCCATTAGTTCCACCTACTACTTCCACACCTAGACCTTCCCTTGTTCAAAGGCAATACCCTTACTTAGAGCCAAAATGTTTAACCTTATACTCGATACATGGAAATCGAAAAATGCACACATTCGGCGTAAATTGAATAAAAATAGACTTCTGGACTTCTGGAGAGTCGAGAGCGAATATATGCTTACTTTCAGATGTAATTAGTACGTTCATATAATTATTTAACCTCTAGACCTAAAATTTCCACCACACTTCACAAAATCAATAAATTTGTGCTATAAACATATCATAGAAATAGTGAAAAAAATAAGAGGCTTCCCTAACGTATCTCTTACGTTGTAAACATTAAAGTAATTTCCACAATGTTATGAATTTAATGTTAAGTAAAAAGTAATTTCTCCAAAGTGTTGAATTTATTGTAATGTATTTGTGTTACATTTCCAACATACTTAATATGAACTAAGCATATCGATTTGACTGTCCTGAAACGGGAAACCTTTTCAGTCGAACAGTCAAAGCTTCATTATTCTGTAATTGTATTTTTTAGAATCTAATACATAAATAAAGTATCTACGATAATTTGCAATAAAATGTAATTAACCTCATTAAGTGTAATTTGTTCTCCGGAATAGCATTTTATTACATCTTTTTGTAACATTGTAAATGAAATATTTTTAGCGCTAAATTTATTTGTTTAACTTTTCTATGCTTGTATAAATGAACTGATTCTGAGCCATTCAACCCCAAACCGGTTAGTTTGAATAAACAGCCATTTACATGGAGACGAGTTTATCAAACAATTAATTAAGAGTCTTAGATAAGACAAGAATCAAGTTCCGAAACAACACTCAACTTGCCATAACTCTTTAATAATGGAGGCTCACAAAATGTTAGAAGAGTGTATTGATTTTTAGGCAATTTAGAGGGGAAATTTTAACACAAAGGCAATTTTTCAAGGGGATAATATTATATGAAAGGGGTGGAATCCTTTTTGAATGAAATTCGTTTTCAATGTTGAACGTTTTTTAACAATGTTAAAGTAAGGTTAGCGATTGTACCTTAAAAAGATTTTGTTTCTAACTGATTTGGTAATAGTAAATTTGTACCTATCTACACCGAAACTGGGAGTTTAAAAACATCAAAATTGAAAATTTGTTCATTGTTTACAAGACCAAAGACGGGTTGTTTAGGAAAATTTGAACAATTCTTCAAATTTAAAAGTAAATTTTCAAGTTCTGTTGAAGGTTTTTTCAAGTTCTGTTTTTATTTTAATTCTGTCAAGCAACTAGCCTATAATGATACAATAACATAACTTGAATGGGACTTTCACATAACCCAAAAATGAACTATTTTTTTAATCAAAAATTAATGTTTATAAGACAGAAGATAAGTTTTTATGCATAGTACAAAGGACTGATTATTTCTTATAATAATTTACTAACCAAAAAAGAACTTTGATGAATTGTTCAAATTCTCCGAAACAACCCATCCTAAATGTTGAGATTATTTCAAAAAAATGTAACTTTTAAACCAAATCGGCTTTACCTTGAGTGCGTAGTCACTACTACAACTTAGTGTACATCGAATTGAATCATGTGTCAATTTCATGAAAATATATGCTTTGTTTGTATAATATTATAATATTGTGATAGATATAGGGCGATAATTACTCTCTTTAGTCTTGTTTGGGAATTAAACCTTTAGTATTGTTCGGTGACCGCATTTTCTTCTCAATATTCCTCTCGCTCATTTCCTTAGCTTCTCCAATCCCCCGAGCGTCACAACATATCAATTCGGAAATCAATAAGCCTACTGGCTCCGGGTAGTCGGGAGCAGTTGGTACTCTTGGACAGAATTCACATAGGTACATAAATTTATCTTAAAATTTTATTTTAGATTCATTGAAGATGTACCCCGAAAACGTTATTGGATTACCAACACCTTTGCCATAGGTCACCTCGAGGTTTGTACAAGTCTTGGGGTGGTTACGTCTGTCCACTCGTGAGAGGCAGGTTGAGGGAGATCCTTTGACCTCTCCAGCCGGACCCTCCACACCGAACGTCTTCAACGGCAGTGGGAGGGATGTATTCATACGTCACTCCTGGATACACTGACTCCCAGATTCCCACCCATCCCTCATACCTTTGCCCTTCAGCAGAACTTCTTCTCCTTTCTTAAAAACACCTTCTAAACCGCATCCTTAAAGGCCCCGAAGGAAATTATTATTTTCCTTAGATAGTTATTTTGGAGATCCATTTATTTTATCACAACCATAATGAAAAACAGCATATATATCAAGCGTTAAGTAAGATTCGTTATAATATAAATGTGGTTTCTAAATTAAATCACAAAAGCACTTTCTCACAAGACCAATCGCAAATAATTAAAACCAACCACTCCTATTTTTATTATTTAAGTGTACCAAGTTACCCCGACGATAATTTTATACAACCGCATAACCGTTGCTTAGTTAACGAAAAAGCGTTTTTAAAATTTAAATTAAATTTACAAAATCAATCTTTGTACAGTGTATTTTTAAAAGATTCGTTTTTAATTTGCATTTCTTTTTACATTCAAGTTCTAAATTTAAAGGTTATTATTTTATCCTTCCGACAGCCCTCCTTACACAAAGAAAAATATCTTGAAGAGTTGTCTTAACTTTAAAAACTCGTTTAAAAGAATTAGGCCGGTCTTTTACTCAGTGACAGAAATCTTTAGATTGATTTGGCCTCCTTTGTGCCAGATTCAATGGAACCCACTTTTAGTTACCCGTTGCGATATTCATTATTTCTTGGTTTCGCCGTGCTTCTATCTAAAAAGACCTACATTATTTTACTGAACAAATTTTTCTTACGTGATGATTTTATTAGTATATCTGGAAGAGAATTTCAATAAACTACGAATATGAAAGCAATTCTGTAAAGAATTTTTTTTTTCCTTAGTTTTACTAATACATACTCTCTGTTGACGCAACAGTTTGTATGTCCCTTTAACTTATGTTCCTGCATTCCTTCACCCAATTATGGGTTAATTAATTAACATTCCCTGTCCGACGGTATGTAGTACCTACATACCTACATCATTGCAACAATTTATTTTAAATTACAGTCTGTTAAGAAAACTTTTGCAGTGAACAGTTCAACAACTTCAGTTCATTTAATTTGAGTTTATTACGGAAGCTTAGGAAGTGATCACCCACAGTGTCCCTCAAGGCCATGATATCGATTTAAAGCAGGACGTATGCCAAAGATCAATGGAAATTCAGAATCTCTTTCCAATTATAACTGTTAACAACCGCTACCTCAATAGTTGTGTCAAATCTTTGACTGTTAATATATCATAAATATAAATAGATACTTATAGTCTTATATTGCACAGTACAAAAGAAACGAATGATTGATTTGTGAAAAAAAAACTTTATATGTAAACACAAGTAGTTTCTTATAGGTAACATAAACACATTGAATATGTAACACCGTCCTCCATCACAACACAATCAACATTTTCCGCTTACTGTGGTGGTAGTAGGAGATTTGTGAGGTTATTTGTAATCCGGGATGTGTGTCTTTCTTAAAAAAAAAAAAAATAATTTAAAAAAAAAATTAAAAATTGAAAAAAAAAAAAACGCACACAAAAGTTTAAAAAAGGTGGCGTAAAAGTCTTCACTTGATTTCCCAAGGCTATAACTATGTTTGTAAATAAAAAATAATTGGTTCTGTTTGTTGATTTTTTTTATTGTGCATAATTAGTTTTTGTATATTAAGTTGTGAAGATAAGATAGTTGTTGCCAAGGTTTGTGGCTGAATCTTTATACCTGCGATTTAAAAAAAAACCCAATAAAAGAATTATGGACCGATCAAATGGGGCGGTCTTGCAGGCCAAGAAACGCTTGTTTCAGAATGTCCACAATTCGTAAATTTGTGGCAGAAAAAAGTGGTTGACCATGGTTATGTTGCGCTCACTAGTCACAATAGCAACGCCATCTTCGAAAGAATAGGGTTCAATCACCTTTCCTCAGCTGACATTTTATGCAGCTACAGCAACGGTATTCTCGACCGAACAGCAGTTCCGAAGCCAGCCACGTCTGCTGCTGTCCTGCATTGAGCAAGTATCCTCGAGGCGAGCGGCTGAATTCCGCAATTTTTGCTTAGCTGGTGCCACACGACCACGAATCGACGACGAAATTCACACTGAGTCAACACCATCCATCGATTATTTCTCAAAAACTTAGACAAAGTTAGTATTTTGAGATCTTGAGAAGTATAGCGATCCATGGTTTGTCGATGTGTATTTTGTTCCTGTTTACTTCACAAAAGTGAAAGTCGTAATGACATACGACGCCATTTTCAACAATGAGAGCTTCTTCCGTTAGGGTAATTACTTTTGCACTACCTCGTACTTAGGTCAATTGCTTAGGTGTGGATTTTGCAGATTGTTTGGTTGTATGGACCTTACAAACTTTGCTTTACATCTGCGTTACAATTCAAATAACTCGAACCATGTAGCATTTCAAATATGATTTAAGATTTTCACGGCCAAAAGTATTTTTGTTATATGTTTTTTTGGGTATTATGCCGTGTTGCGCTAACTCCTTCTTTAGCCAACGTTTCGGACAGCATTGCAGTGTCCATCATCAGGGCAGATGTCCAGACATCTGCCCTGATGATGGACACTGCAATGCTGTCCGAAACGTTGGCTAAAGAAGGAGTTAGCGCAACACGGCATAATACCCCAAAAACAAATAACAAACATGTAGCATTTCGTTTGAAAGTAAATATTAATTGAAAACTATTAATAATAATGTAAATCGATTCAAAAAAATGTTATCTAGCTTGTGCCATGTCTATTCACAGCTATTATAGTAAAAAGGCGTTTGACAGTTGATCATCATCGAGGGTATCTGAAATACTGAATTCCCGCTAAAAACAATGTTAACGGAATAACGGAGAGCTTTTTGTAAGTATAAAGCACTTCCTCCGCCGTACCTACGGAGAGTATGGAGGGAGATAATGAAACAAGAAGGCTCCGCACCTAAAGTTATGGACTGTGACCTAACAGAGTAAGTACTTGTCCCATTAGCTATCAATTTTAATCACAACCTTCCCCTAATGTATTATCTTGCTAGAACATTCTGCAAACTTGAAAGGGCCATACACTTTAGAGAGAAAATTGGCTAAAAGTGGTTTTCAGTGGCAAATAATTTCAGCGAACTAGAAACGATATTCGGTGAAATATGACGAAAATTCACTCTGCCGCTCGCTTTCTGATAATTAAAGGCAAATCATTATAAAGACAACATGTTTGAATATATTTGGGTAAACCGATAGTATTGACAGTTTCGAAAAGTTTGGCGAACTAGTTTGGAACATCCTTCCGCAAAAGCGTAGCGACGTCCAGCGACGTCCACGACATCTACCAATTCCATTTAAATTTAGATTCGCGATTCACTTCAAAAATGTTCTTCAACTTCCTAAGCGACAATTTTACCGAAAACATTAAACCAAATGTTTGTGCAAGCATGAAACATTGGGTCAGGACCACAATGCTTTTATGTCCTGTAATTTTTCGTGTCCGATGGAAAACAAAATAAAACAATATAGCCCGGACAATGTTTTTGTATTTGTCTGATGTTTTGAAAACTTTTGGTCGCTGGAGGCCCGACTTCAAAAACAATTTTTTCATTAATTTTAATTATTTGTTGATCCATCCAATACCAAAATACATAGGAAAGGATATCTTATGAATGATTTTCCTGTACCATGTTAAATATTTGATTACTGGTAAAACATATTTAAAGTAAAAATTAAGAGTAAGCACTTGCCTAACAAAAGCTATTCAGATAGTTTGTGGTGAATTAATTAAATTCCGATAACATAATTAATCGTCTGGTTTTGGATTGGTTTATATTATATTGGTTTATATATTGGCTATACATATTGTTTTTCATTAATTTGTTTCTTCATGCCAAAATTCACCAACTAATGAAAGTTGGCAAAGTATTTCTTGTCTGACATTACTGATAAAAATCACACACTTTCATGAAAATTGTTGTTTCAATGCGGCTCTTGCAGAGCAGAATATTTTTGCGTACACTCTTTTCTTGTTGAACCTATCCAACAATATTGTATACACTTACATAATTGTTAAGTGTAAACAATTTTGTAAATTAGTTTAGATTAGTTTTGGTTGTTTATGTATTCTTCATCAAAATACAATCCCGCTTCTCAATCCTTACAAAGAGTGTTACTTAATCGCAGATACTTCGAACAGATACCTGATAAATGTATAAGCGACAGAAAAGCAGCAAGAAATCAAGTTACAGCGAAACCACAGGTGTCAGCTTACCGTCACCCACTGAGCTATGAACACAGAACACAACTCCTCGCGACCCATAGCCACGTAAGTTAACCGCAAACGATGTCATTAATAACCAGAGGAAAAGTATTACTGCAAACAGAGGGCACCGAGGTCGCTCCGTTCTCACATACTCGTCGAACTGGTAAACACGAATACTCACAACAAATAATAATACGAGTATGACGTTATTATTATGTTTTATATCTCAAAGTATCGCATGAATAAACGTAGTCATGTACAATTTCTGAACGATTTTATTTTATTTATAAAATCCATGATATTTAGTTAAGGCAAAGCTTAATGCTAAATCGCAATTTTGATAAATCTTTATAACGAATTGGTGTACATTATGAACATTATCGACGATTTCAATCCTACAATAAGTTTGCAAGGGTTTTGACAGTTACATAATCAATATGTTAACGGTACATCTACATGATTTAAAGAAAACGAAAACATATTCAGAGATACAGCTTAACCAGTACCTATAAATTTTGTGGATATAAAAGAAAACGATGAAGAAAAGTTGGTTCCTTTTTTAGTTCTTCCTTTGGCCGCATGCAAAGCATATCTGAAATCATAAGATTTTTAAGTAGGTACTGAAATACCTACCCCCTAGTAATAAACCATAAATATTTAATGTAACATTTCAATAATTTCAAACAAGGAATTATACAATTGTCCAAGGAAACGTCGCCATCTCGATGATAAATGTGAACTATGGCGGGATAAAAATATAGTTTCCAACACGACTACCATCTAGAATCGAAACCGGAACGTAACAAACAAATTTACAGACAACCGAAATTCCTAATGGTCGAGTTAAAAAAGAATTTCGCTATGCTCAGTAAAGTATGCAACCACTAACCACTCTTTTCAAACTCAATCTAAAGATATTTCCCCAAAGAGTGTATTTATAATTGCGTTTAGAATATTAAATTGCCTTTGAAATTAAGCTTTGGCTTCTTTAAAAAAACATCAATTTACTGTAATAACAGAACTAATAACTCTCTCTTAACTTTTCAGCATTTAATTATTTTATTATGAGACTGAATTATTAAGTAACTGAAGTTTAGAACCATGTTTATTTTATTTATTTTATTTTATTTATTTGGGAAAATCAACAGATTATTTACATATATAAGAATAAACTAAATAATAAAGATAAAATCCAATAACAGATTTTCACTTAAAATTATAATAATAATAAAAAATATTAAAACAAGAAACTAAGGGTTCTGTACCCGTGGCCTGAGAAATTTACAAAAAATACAAAATTGTAAATAATAAATAAAAAATAATAACAGATCTAGGAACACAAATAAATTAAAATTTAAAGTTAACTGATATACTAATATACTAATAACCAGCTAAATTTCAAAAATTTAAATTTAATTGATATACTAATAACCAACTAAAATTCAAAACAAAATGTATTGTAAAATTTCAACACAGCAGCAATCAATAAAAGCACTACACAATAGCAATAATAACAATATAATAAATGTATACCTACAACTAAATTGAACACATGAGTATAAATTGGAAGGTAAGTAACTGGAAAGGATTCAAAGCAATAACATGATAACTTCAAGTAGAATATTTAAAATTATTTAATGTTAGTTATTACATATCTTTTAAAGGTTCCTAAATTACTTGAGAATATGTCCATATCATTAAAATTCTTATTAAATATACTACAGGCTCTGAATATAAACGCATTTTGTCTTATATTAGTAGAACATTTATGGAGATGAAAAAGTGATTTTTCTCTAGTTCTAACGCTCGGGACTCTAAAATTAATTTCAGACAGAAGGGGAGAACGGTCAATAAAGCCATTGATAATTTTATGGAGATACCTATATTATATCTGCGGAGTCTCTTCTAGTTTTTAATGGCTTAAGTCCATAAAGGTCCATCGAGCTGTTTACGTCAAGGTTTGAATTTAGTTTGAAATTTAAATGATGGACAAATTTTCTTTGGATGGCTTCAATGCGATTTATGTAAATATTATATTGAGGATTCCATATGGGAGAAGCGAATTCAAGATGACTGCGAACATAAGAAAAATACAATATTTTAAGTGTTATGATATTATTAAATTCTTTTCCAATACGGAATAAGAATCCTAGCATTCTAAGGGCTTTCTTAACAATCATATCAATATGAGCCTCAAATGTAAGTTTACTGTCAAGTATAACACCTAGATCACGAATTTGTGTAACTTTTTTGAGTAGTTGGCCAGCTATATGATAATTATGGTCAAACTTGTTAGTGTTAGTGTTGAACGTTTTTGCCATAGATAAGAGAAATAACAGGAAATATGGCATGGAAGCGAGCCGAATGTCGCCGAGCTGCGAAATAACTTCATGGACTATCAAGAAGGAAAGTTATTGTATTAATTTTTTTTTTTATATATTCAATAATATTATTATTGGGTTTATAAAAACAGTTTATTTTTAAACAAGTTCTGCTGTGTAATTATTATTACGCGTGACAGCTGTTTCGCCCTCTAAAGGCATTATCAAACATTTATTTAAAAACTTGTTTAAAAATAAACTGTTTTTATAAACCCAATAATAATATTATTGAATATATAAAAAAATAAAAAAATAAAATGGAGTTCTACAAATTAAACTTTTTTTTTTTTTAACTTCCGATTTAGTTGTCCGGGTTAAATCTTCCCCAAAGGAAAAACTTAACCCTTCCACTCACTTTTCCACAAATAATCATCTAGTCAATCAACATTATGTAAGTGCATTATATAAGCAAAATAAATACAAAACAATACAAGAACAACACGTCAACTCACCAGAGATCAAATGGGAAAATAATTCACCGACTCCAGATATTTTCATATCAGAGGGTTCGGCTCGGTAGAACTTCTAACAGGGCCTATAAATCCTACTGATCCCTCAACATAAATATTTAAAAAATCTTTTGTTATCCTACATGTATTCAAAATGACCGACTTTTGCATCTTTATATATAATTTTTTTGATAGATCTAATACGCCTAAATTTTTAATTAGAGAGCTAGGTATAATGCCAGTAGCCGAAATCACGAATGGTAATATTTTTATAGTCTGAGAATGCCAAATTCTTTTTATTTCATTTCCTAAATCTGTGTATTTTCTTATTTTTTCACTAACAGATTTTTGAATATTACAGGAATTTGGAATAGCGACATCAATGATATAAGTTATTGTTTTAATTTTGTCATGTAAAACTATATCGGGTCTATTATGACTAATCGCTCGGTCTGTTAGTTTAGTTTTATCATAATATATTTTATAAAATTCATTTTCTAAAAATGAATTTGGTTCGTATTCATAATATGGTACTACATTACGGCAGGCAATCAAGTTATGTTTAATTACCAAATTTTGGTGAATTATTTTTAAAACTTGATTGTGCCTAAATGTATACTCGGACGGTGCTAATATAGAACATCCCGATATAATATGTTCTATAGTTTCCGGAAAAGCCAAACATTTTCTACACAAATCATCAATTTGATTTGTATCTTTGATTATATGCTTTCTATAATTTTTAGTATTAATGACTCTATCCTGAATGGCAAGCATAAATCCTTCTATTTCTGCGCTCAACTCTCCAATACTCAACCATTTGTTTGACGAAATTTTGTCAACATACGTTCGGTTGAGATAATTGAAGTGTTTTGCGTGTAAAATTTTATTTGACCAGGAATCTAATAATTCCTGGTTGGGATTTATAAAAATGTTGGCATTCTCATCGTATAAATTTAAAGGAGTAATATTTATATCTGCCTTGCAAATTATTTTGTGCATTTCTGAGCTATGAGCTTTCCTATGGAAAAAAGTTCTTAGCATTTCTAGCTGATTATGTTTCAAAGAAGTTATTTTGACTATACCTCTACCTCCTAAATTTTTAGGTAAATTAACTCGTTCTATAGCTGAATTTGGATGATGGCAATTAAACTTTGTTAGCGTAGTTCTAATTAATCTTTCTAAGTTATCTAAATCTGTATTAGACCATTTAATTATGCCAAATGAGTACGTTAATAGAGGTATTGCCCAAGTATTTATTGCTTTTACTAAATTTTTAGCAGATAGATTGCATTTTAAAATTTTCCTGATCCTAGTTTGAAATTTAATCCTAATATAATTTTTAATACTACTATGGTCTAATCTATTTGATTGTGGGTATCCTAAATACTTCATCCTATAAACCTCATCCCTTTTCATACTAGTAATTTGGAAATTTCTAAATATACTCTCGTCCCCATCTAAAATTTTGCCTTTCTCTATATGGATCGTTCTACATTTATCTAAACCAAAAGTCATTTTGATATCATCTGAAAAGTTTTTAACTACCTCGATCATTTTCTCTAAATTTTGTTCAGAATTCGAAAATAATTTTATGTCATCCATATATAATAAATGCGAAATTGTACTACTCTCCCTTGTATTATCCTTAACTTTTATTCCAAACTTGCTTTTAATTAACATTTTAGATAGAGGATTCAATGCTAAACAAAACCAAAGAGGACTCAATGAGTCTCCTTGAAAAATTCCTCTTTTAATTGAAATGCCCGGTATTACTATTTTCTTACCTTTTAAATTGATAAGTAAATTGGTATTCCAAAAGGACATAATATTTTCCAAAAAGCTAATAATAATGGGGTTAATTTTATATATATTTAATATTTTGATCAGCCACGAGTGCGGGACACTATCGAAAGCCTTTTGGTAATCTATATAGCAAGTATGTAAATTACGTTTTCTAGCTTGAATCTGTTTTAGAATTACAGAATCAATAACTAATTGTTCTTTACATCCCATATGTTTTCTGCGACAACCTTTTTGTTTTTCATCTAAATGAGTATATATTAAATCTGTCAAGCAAGAGGTTAATATATTGTATATTGTCGGTAAACATGTAATGGGTCTGTACTGAGAGGGATTATTAATATTTTCGCTTTTGGGCAACATATAAGAAATGCCCTTAGTTAGAAAATTTGGAAAATTTTGTGGTTGACTGACAAATTTTGAAAGATTTTTTGCCAAAAGAGGATGTAAAGTAGTTATTAGACGTTTGTACCAAAAATTATATATCCAATCGCAACCCGTGGCTTTCCAATTATGAGTATTTTTAATAATTTTGGTTGACAATTCAACCGATATATTAGAGAAACTCATTTGTTCAATGCCTGAAAAATTGAGTTCTTCATTTTCTATCCAGGGACTTGACTCGTTATGTTTTATATCTTTACTCCAAATTTTAGTCCATAACAATAAAATTATTGTATTAAGTTATAGTATTGGTAGAAACAAAGTGGCGATTGGAATGATTTGTGCCTTTGGTTTCATAAACTCACGTTCCATTTTCCTTGTTCTTATTATACAATGATAAAGCATGTGTGTTTTAATACAATTTTCAAGGGAAACCACAGTTCTTTGGGTAACAGATGATAAATTGATATGAGTTGGAAGATTTAAGATAAGTGCAGATGCTACTTGCTATGAAATTATAATAATAATTACTGCCGCAAACCCAACTGCCAAGGATTTCCTGCTCATATTTTATAATATCAATTACAAACTTTATTGAAACGTTGTTCTGTAAACCAAACAACTTTTTGATGGATGTCCTTGTTACTGTGTTTGTATGGGGTGATAAAAAATACTTGTTTTGAACAATGGTTCACAAAACAAAGCGAACTGCTAAATAGATTGTTAGGGGAGGAGGATGGGGTGGTTAATTACGTATTTCATTTAATACTAACGTACATGGACGATTGAATGACGTGAATATTGTACCCGTTCGCGCCCCTAGCTATTATGGCCTATTTATTTATTTGATTCACCAGTTTTAACCGTAGTTAGTACAAATTCCGTAGTGTTTAAAAAAAAAACACTACGGAATTTGCCTTTAGGTAGTAGGTTTTCATATTGTTTGATTTTCTACTCGTGAAATCGGCAAGCGTGTTCAATAACAGAAAAGTTTTTCTCTCGCTGAATTGAATTATAGGAAAATTATCAAAAGATCTTTAGTGGAAATACATTTTTTTTAATAACACAAAATTTCAACAATACAGGTACTTATTTAATACACCATCTCCTTAAAAGTAGTAAATAACATTATCTACATGGTCATATCCTTCCCTTGGCAATTTTTAAAACAAAAACCTTTATCGTGATTAGTAAAGTTATTTTTATAAATAACTGTTTTAAAAATTCGAGCACATAGTAAAGAAGTTTATTTAAATTTCTCCTCACTAGGTATTCCTGTTCCAAGGAGGACTGTAGTTGTTGTAAGGGAGTTACAAAATGATTTCCTAATCTTCAGGAATGATCATTTCCAAAAAAAGCATAATAATGAAATCTTCATGTTTGATGACAGTTGTGTTTATGTTACTTCACAATTTTAATGATTTCCTAATATTCGTGTCAATTAACCATATATTTATGAAGTTTTTAAAATTTTTAATTTCATTTTAAACAATACAGTTCTGTACCATGGAAATTATAGTTTTTATTGCCAAAGGTGTATTTAATTTTGGAATGTTCTGTAAATTTGAGGTTTCCACCTTTATAGTGTAGTTGGTAAGTAGATTACTTTAATAGGTACTTAAAATATGAAAGTATTTAGTTTGATGGAGTTCTTATGGTTACTTTCATGATTATTTGTTATTATTTTTACGTATTAATGAGCTGATTCACGTGGATGTTTGAGCATATGCCCATCCGATATGGTATAATTATTAGTATATTGATTATTTTTCTGAAGTAGTACACCAGCTTCGTGAGTTTCTTTGTTATGTGAGAGTGCCATCAAAGATTTTCATCGATTTCTATGCCAAGATATTTTTTTATGCGTGTGTCATGGTGGAGCAATTCTCATGATTGTATTTCTTTCTTGTAAGTTTTTTCCCTCGAAATTTAAGAGCACTATCATCAACTGGTTGTCTTCTGGCCGTTGAAGAAAATGTTAAATATTTAGTTTTGTTACCACTTAGTGTGAGTGAGTTTTACTTAAGCCATATTTACAGAAAGACAAGCCCTTGTTCTGATTTTTTAAAAGTGGTTATCTAATCAATTTAATTAAATACGACAGTCTTGCCGGCAAAACTAATTATTTTTGTCTTTAGTGTGTAAGATGCAGATTTCATTGATATGTATAAGAAATAATAAAGGTCCTAAGACGTTTCCTTGCGGTACACCGTATGTGATGGGAGAAGTTTGTGCTTCGATTTTAAATTTTAAGACACTGAAAATTCTGACATGTAACTTATAAACGGGTTTAGTGTTGTGTTATGACAATGTTTTAATTTTTTTAATGGATTTTATGGTCTATCGTATCAAAGGCCTTTGGCAGGTCTATAAAAAATGCCAATGATTTATTTCCCGATGTATTAGTCGATACTTATTAATATCATTTTTGCATATTTATAAATGGGTGTAACAATATATATTATAAATTATTAAAATATTTAATAAATATTTATCAACACAACGTAAGCAACATCTTACCAAAGGTCCAACGGTAACTGTATTTGACGAATTGTAAAATTTAAAATAGTAAATATCGATTGCGTTAGAGTGAGCGAGACGCAGTTTCGATGCATTTTGACTGGCGATGGTGTGCGTTTTTATATACAATGATACTGACAATGCACTTGAACCATGTCCGATTATATTAATTTTATCTCAAATTGAGGGGAAATATTTGATAAAAGATGAATCAACTGAAGAAAATTAGTATTAGTATTATAATATATTATATTTAAACACCAACAACATCTGCGATTGCCCTCCTCTAGAAAAAACAAAGTATCTAGGAATCGTAATTGACCATAACCTGAGATGGATATCTCACATCAAACAAATCACAAATAAACTTCTCAAAACAATACACATTTTCCTAAACATAAGAAACATATATAAAATAAAACAATTGGAAACAATATATTTTGCACTTTGCCAATCAATAATAGAATATGGAATTATTGCTTAGGGAGGAGCAACAAACTCGGCTATCAATTACATAGAAACCGCACTGAAAACGATCTTAAAGGTAATACTAAAAAAACATAGACTGACTGATACAGACCAAATATTCAACAGCTGTGACGTACTAGATATACGCCAATTATACGTTAAAACACTACTAAATTACATTTATGACAAAAAAAAATTTCAACATACACAAAATAACACAAACAGACCAGTTAGACAAGCGTACAAAGAAAACATAAAACACCGACAGTCAATTCAAGCTTTGGACAAAGACAATACCGTGCTATAAAAGCTTTCAACAGTGTAAAACTTGAAATTAAAATTGAGGAAAATAAAAATAAATTCACACACAAAATTACAAAATGGATTAAAGAACAAAAAAGACAATATTACCAAAATGTCATAGCATAAAATAAAAATAAAACCTACACGTAACAACACACAAAACCAATATAAACACACATCACTCACAAACACACAAGATTTTTCTCTTTAAATGTATTATGTAGATTATATTTTCATATTATAAAATGAAGGCCTCATCACGGGCAAGCCACCCAGTGAGGCCAACATTACTGGAAAACTTTGAAATGTAAAAAATATTGTAACAAATAAAAAATAATAATTAAATCATAACACTAAATATCTATAGTGTAATGATTTTTTTTGCAACAGTGGGTAAATTCTATGTTTAGTACAATTTTTGTCTCTAACCCAGACAAAATGTGAATAATTATACCATTTTTTTCTTAATTAAAATCCAATTTTTTACCTTTCTAATATTTATTTATTTATTGAACGCTTGTAAGGTTTTTACCGACATAAAACAAGACATAATTTACATAATACAGAAGTATAACGAATATCAGTAGGTATATAAATATAGAAAAATGGAAGTACTTCAAATTTCATTTCAGTAAATTAATTAATCAAGACTTCAAAATTTTGTTTATACGATAAGTAATTTTGGCTTTAATGAGAATCCTTTTTTGATCCTATCAATATTTTTCCTAGAATGTCGAGAAATAATACGTACTTTGATTTATTGTAAACATATGTGTATTATATCTTACCTGAAATTTCACATTACTTACTAAGAAGTATCAGTTATTTTTTAATGTTTCATGTTATGTCGATATTTAAAGCTGCTTTGTTAGAAGAATTCGACAGCGTTTCAACATGTTTGTTTTGATATGTTTTTATTTATTTTATTTTGACAAGTGGAATACATGGAAACAAACGTTTTGAATTGAAAATAGATATATCGAAGAGAAAAAAGTTTTGTTTTAGTATGTACAGCCAATATTATAAGCAGATGGGGATTTTATTTATTAATTTTAGATTTTACTCCACTGTGAAAATATTCTTCCTAGACTTATTAATAAGCGACATTTATTGGCTAGTCAATAGATGTGGCACGTTAATATAAAAATTAATATACAGGGTTTTCCAATAAGAGGTGTTATTTTGATATTCAATCGTAAAAGATCAATGGTTTCGTTGCTTGTGTGGCACGTAGCGCCGTCTTGTTGAAAGTAAACGTTGTCCAGATCAATACTATCCAATTCCGGCCACAAAAAATCATTAATCATCTCTCGATAGCGCAATCTATTCACCGTAACTATTGCTCCAGCCTCATTTTCGAAAAAGTAAGGTCCAATGACTCCGCCGGAACATAAGCCGCACCAAACAGTCACACTTTGAAGATAGAAAGGCTTTTCAACAATAACTTTTTGGGTTTTCGAGCCCCAGATGTGACAATTTTGCTTGTTGACGAAGCCACCAAGGTGGAAATGGGCCTCATCAATCAAGATGATTTGCATTTGATTCACTCAAGTGAATTTTAATAATTTCAATGCGTTTTTGAAGCATGTGTCGTTCCATTTTTATTAATGGCGTAGTTTTTAATTTTCAAATGTCAAAAAATGACAGCTTCAAAAGTAACATCTACCGAAATAGCGGGCTATTTAAAATAACACCTCTTATTGGAAAACCCTGTATATATACACAATAAACTATCTAGATTGCAATCATACGTAAAGATATCAGCCAAAAAATATGCGTTCAGAAAATAAAGATAATGTTGGTAGCTCTCAGTCGAAGATACAGTTGAAAATGACGGTAGTTGGTGTAGTAGAATTAGCTCAGTGGTCAAAGCACTTCCCGGCAAAGAAAAGGTACTTTTTTGAGAAACCGCACGAGAGTTCCAGCCACTCCCAACAGTCTGGAGCCAGTGAGACTATGGTATCCCCATTGGGGTTTGTTGTGAGGCTGAAGGTAGTGGGTGGGGGAAGGAGATGGGAAAGAGGAAAGAGGGGAAGTACCTGGCTATTCCAATATTGACACCAAACACGGCCATAGCCATTTAAAGCAACGTTTCAATTCTTAATGGTGGTCTTACACCAGGGCGATTCTGAGAGTATTTTCCTCTCAGGATCGTGCCACAAATATACTATATATTATTTAAAATGAGTGATTTGTGAAATAACACCAATTAATCAACTTAAATTGAATAGCGTATGCAAATATTTGAACCCGCAACATCCAGCTTGCCAGTTGAGAGCATTACCACTCGACCAAAAATGTAATGGGTTCAATTAATAGATTCGACTGAATCTAGTTCTTTTCTACATCTTTCGTTTGAGAGTCGTTAATATTGTCTTCAATACAAATAATGATGATTTATATAGCGCCATTTTTGTCCAAAATCACTTCAAAGGCGCTGATAAAATATTACATGTATGGAGTTTTATCATAATGGTTAAGAAATATCACTTACATAATTGAAATGAAGAACCCCTTTATTAATATAATACATAAAGTCCTGTCATAAAAATATTTATATTACCAACATAAATCAATTAAATGGAATATCACCGGCGCAGAGGGAATATGTATTTTCCCATATCAAAACTCATGGCACGAGTGTGTTGCATATCAACCATTATCCGATTTGTATTTATTACCAAAGGGAATAGTTATTTGTGCATGCATCTTTTAATGAGAGAGTGCTTATTGAAACTGGAAATTCCAGGATAAATTAACGGAATGAATAAGCTTTTCATAATCATTACTGAAATAATTAAGCCCCTGAAAAAAATTACGGCTGAGTAATTAGTAGTTTCGGGCATGGGTAACTTTTTTAGCGGAATGTTGGGAAACTATAAGTAGATGCTTGACACGGCGCTGAAGAAGTTTTGATTTTATGCTAATTAATAAAAATACGATGCATTATATAAATCAGAGATTAGTTTTACTCAAGATTAATTTAAAAGAATTTAATATTTCTTCAAACACTGCAAAACCTATTTTGTGGAACCATTTAATTAAAAATAATCAACACCATATTTAATCGCTTTTATTGTTTCAAAAAACATGTTCCATGAGCATTGCTTTCTTCTTCAGGGTTCAGTTTTTATTTTTATTTTTATGTGAAACCGCACAAGAGTCCCAACTGCTCCCAACCGTCCGGAGCTAGTGAGACTACGGCATCCCCGATTAGGGTATGTTGCGAGAAATCCTGAAGAAGCACTGCTTACGAAACATGTTAGTTTTTAAACAATAAACGTGATTTAAACTCAGTGTAGATAATATTTAATTAAAGAAATTAAATAGATTATAAAATTTTAGATTCGAAAAACGCTGGTCACAGAGTGCTATATCTGTCACCAAATGACAAATCCTCATAAAACTCGTTCTATTTTCTTTGTGGTCAGATATATTATATCTTATACAGATTCAGAAGGAGAGACCACCAAGCTTTTTATTTGCATTCAAAAGTTTACCGTAGATGTCCTCGTATAATTTGAAATAGTTAAATAATTAGAAAATCGCTTAACAATTTATCTGGTCAAGGTAAGCAAATATTAAAAAAAAGTTAATCAAGATGCAAATAAAGTTTAGAAGAAAAAAACACCAGTAAGCGATTTCCAAACTTTTTAAATGTTTGCGTAAAAAATATAATTTGTTTGTTTGTAATATTAAAATCTGAAATGTTATCAAAATCAGTATTTCATTTTAAGATACGTTAAAAGACAGCAAATGTATTTGAAATTGAATATCAATTTCGGAGATATTTGATGAAATGATATTTTCGTCTAGACGTGAGGAGAATAAGATTCTGACTACTTCCGTGACCGTGATAATGAATAGATTATCGACTACGTAACTCTGCACTACACCTTTCTCTTTCCCACCTTTGTTTTTGGCATTTCCTTCACCCTCCCCAGTATATTCAGTCTCATAACATAAGTCATTTATTGAGGATTCCATAATCTCACTGGTCTCAGACGGTTCGGACTCTTGTGCGGTATTCGGACTTTATGAAATCGTATAGTTTACTAGAACCACGCGATGATTTGTATATTTATAAATAATTATGGCAGAACGTGAAAAAATCTCAAAACTAAACTTTTAGTGCTTCCTTTTGCATCTTGGCAGAAAGATGTTATTTAAAGTTATACGTGTAATGAATCAGAATGAATATTATTATTCCTTCGGCATTTCTTCCCAGATTGCCTTCTATTCACTGAAGTTTTATTTGTGTAAATCTTTGCGGAATTAGTGTCCACTGTCACTTCATTATTGTGTTGATAACTGTGTATCCTAATCAGCCCGACATGATTTCAGTCGAAATTCCCGTCGGAAGTTTCCGCCCCTACCGCATTGTTCCTGCTCATCACTTTAGGTTCCTCTTTAACCACTTTGTCAGGGAATAAACAAGTGATAAATTGCTGACAGCAGCTTCCCCCTGAACCTCCCCTTCACCTTTCCGTTCTCTGCCCGCTGCGCCCTGGCCAGATGAAGAGATGAAGTGCGCTTGACTCGCTCTCTCCGGACGGAATGAGGCTCGAGTGTCCACTCGATGGTTGGAGACGACCCGAATACAAATACAATGAAGCGCGAAGAAAATCGATCGAAACGCACGAATATGTTGATTTATTTTGATATTCCCGTATAATTCGACTTGACAATCTCCGTAGTCGAGTGATTGAAATCCTTGGCTGTCGCGGGTTCGATACCCGTCCTGAGCAAATCATTTTCATATTAGTTTTTTTTTCACAAAAAATGAAGATATATTTATTTGCGGCACATTCCAAAGTTTTAGTACTACTTGAAGTATTTCCCCGGGGAAAAACGTGGCTTTCGCCATGTTTGTTCAAAACGTACCTCATTTGTTGATGACTTAGTCCCAATGGCTCAGGGTAGTTAGGTCTCCTTTGCGGTATTCACACCAGTTTATGGCTGACTTTCTTGAGTGCCCACGAGATGATCAATATTATTTTCGTCCATACCGTCCAACAACGAAGTACATATATTCCTAACTAGCAGATAAATGATTAAACTATCAAATTTGCAAAATAAATTTTATAAAATAATTTCACAGTTTGTCCTAGAAATATTATAGAAAATTTTAAAATTTTGGGGAGAAAACATCAAATATCACAAAAAGATTATTTTTTAAGAGAACATTTAAACTTAGAATGAGAGCAAACTATGCACATTGAATTTGTACGAAGCGCCCTTGAAGTGATTTTCTCATGAAAACGTCGCTCTACAAATATATAATCATTATTATTATTATTACGAGGGCAAACTACGCACATTGAATTTGTACAACAGCAAACTATATAAATTGAATTTGTACGAGTGCAAACTATGCCCATTGAGATTGTACGAGGGCAAACTATGCACGTTGAATTTGGACGAGGAAAACTATGAACATTGAATTTGTACGAGGGAAAACTATGCACATTGAATTACTAAATACTAAATTATTTTACAATAACTCATAATTTAACTCACTGTTCAATTGTCCAGGTTCTAAGTTAAAAGTTGACTTTGTATGGGAGTGATCTAATTTGAAGGAAACGAGTATTACAGTAAATGAAACTGACTTAATGTCAAAGCAGTGGATAGAGTCAAAATTCTCGGAAACGCGTGATTCTACAGTTTCAGCGTGAGATATTCATCGTCATTATTATCGCTACGTATTATTTAATGATGTCATTTATCGATCAAATTAAAAGAGAGAATATGTAAACCTGTTTCTTAATCTGGTAAAAAAATCACACGACGTATTGTTATTAATAAATACTATACGAAAATAAAATACTTTGTATACACCACAATTTAATCACAAGGGATCGACATGTTTCGAAACCAATGGTTTCTTCGTCAGAATCAACATAATATAATGATAATTAACATTTAAAATTACATAAAGAAGTATGTACACCAAAATATATATAATATAATTAGATGTGATTAATTAGTCATTATTATAAAAAAATACATTATCATGTAATCATTTTATCTTCCAAATGATCAAAAATGTACCTGCATAAATTAACTTAAATGTGGTACTATAGTTAAAATAAAGTATTTGTAAATTATGTATTCTGTCTCTACACAATTTATATCTAGTAATACAGTCGTAGTAAACAGGTGGTGTCAACCCTACTTATAGAAGTGCAATAAATAAAATATTTGTAAAGTATCCTGTCTCGACACAAGATATCCCTAGTGAAACAGTCGTAGTTAACGGGTGGTATCAACCCTACTTATAAAAGTGCGATAAATAAAATATTTGTAAAGTATCCTGTCTCGACACAAGATATCCCTAGTGAGACAGTCGTAGTAAACGGGTGGTATCAACCCTACTTATAGAAGTGCGATAAATAAAATATTTGTAACCTATCCTGTCTCGACACAAGATATCCCTAGTGAGACAGTCGTAGTAAACGGGTGGTGTCAACCCTACTTATAGAAGTGCAATCAATAAAATATTTGTAAAGTATCCTGTCTCGACACAAGATATCCCTAGTGAGACAGTCGTAGTAAACGGGTGGTGTCAACCCTACTTATAGAAGTGCAATCAATAAAATATTTGTAAAGTATCCTGTCTCGACACAAGATATCCCTAGTGAGACAGTCGTAGTAAACGGGTGGTGTCAACCCTACTTATAGAAGTGCAATCAATAAAATATTTGTAAAGTATCCTGTCTCGACACAAGATATCCCTAGTGAGACAGTCGTATTAAACGGGTGGTGTCAACCTTACTTATAGAAGTGCTATCAATAAAATATTTGTAAAGTATCCTGTCTCCACACAAGATATCCCTAGTGAGACAGTCGTAGTGAACGGGTAGTATAAACACTGCTAATATATGTATATATATTTTTTTTTAACAGTTTTTTTTTATATTTAGATTTTTTTAATACATTGGAACAGCTATAAGATACAGGGCAGTAAAAAGAAAATACAAAATCACAAATAAAACGGGTGACACCAAAAAAATAAAACAACCCATATATGATAATGATTTAATATTTTAAAATATGCATAAAACATTATGTAGGTATATAGTATAGTATATGTTCCAGACTGTTGATAAATACCTCCCAAATTGAGTATAATTCGTGTTTAGGGAGGGGGGGGGGAGGGATGGATGTGGAGTAAATAAAAAAATAAAAATAGATTAAATAATGTTATATAAAGCAAAAAGTCAGAAGCCGAAAAAACAATTGAACTATTTTTTTTCCTTTATTTTTCGAATAATTTTTTACACGTCATACGTTACATAGCCATATTCAATATGAAAAATTCCATACTTATAAATGTTTAAAACAGGTAAGTTGAGGGACAAAGGCACTGCTTGTTCGTGGGTACTATGAAAATGAATAAAATAAGAATAAAATTAATCAACTAAAGTTCAACGAATTTACATGCTTGCGGGTTTTTGAAATTCGTACAGCTTGTTTCTGAAAGAAATTTTTAGGTTGATGCAACTATTTCATCCCGCAAAGGCATTTATTTTACTTTTGAGACACAAAGGGATCATAACATTTACAAAAATGTATTCATAATTTGTAATAAATAAACGTTGCATTGGATATTATATCATAAACCAAATAAAAATTATTAAATGTTCTTATTTCGGCTATCGGTGCATGGTTGATGTGAAATATTCCTCCGCATTCCTGCGTAAAACGTTAAATTTTAAAGTCGAATTTGAACCTGAAAATAATTAAATCGTATCAAACAAGCGATAAAATAGGTAAAATTTTTACTTTATTTTAGTATATTTATCTGATAATTCTATGTTTGAAATGTATATTTCTTTTGTTTACATTCTTGAGAGATGTTTGAAACTGATGTTTGTAATGAATTACTTTTACTGTGAGTCGTTTATTTATGCTTTTACTTTTAAAGTTTGTTGTTCAGAGAAGGCGGATGTTTACATGATTTTAATTACCGTTTTAAGCGTAATTTAAATATCGAGTGTAATTCATCTAAGTCAATATGAAAAACTATTAAAATTTTAATTACGATTATAAAACTGATTTTTCAATAAAATAAATAGAATAATAATTATCTTAGATGTATAAAAAGCAGTAAAGCCTTTTTCAACTATCGATCGTAAAGTTTGACACTAAGAGACATAAAATTTTTAATTGCCAACTCTTTTAACAGCCTTATAGGCATTATCTTCTCCACCTCTAGCCACCTCTAGCCACCTCTAGCCACCCCGAGCTGCCCCTAGGTATTCCATTTATTCGCAGAATTTACGGGGTGGGCCGTTATTCTGCGGAATCTCCATTATTCTCGCCTTACAAACAACTCGGCACATAAACGGCGCTACAGTAAAAATATGATGTGACCATAAACTGTGACTCATACTCATAGGGTAAACAAGTATAATACTACTCGACTCGTATCTCTAGAGATTATTCCGAAACTCTTCGAATCCAAATCGTATAATGGACATGCAATAAATAACAAATAATAATTTTGCTGTTACTTGAATCATCAATTCTTCGTTTTTTCTTTATAAAGGTAGTTCATAAAATCAGAAATCAGTTAACAACTCCCCGCAGTGGTGACCAAATTATTGCAATTACGAATTATATTACTATAGTATAAGTATATTGCTATAAAATGAAAAAGTAAATAAAAAATCCAGCTTATTAATTATTAAGTTCTGCTAGTATTTTTTGGTTTTTGTTATTGTTACAGCTGTTTTGGCTTTCAAGGCTATTTTCAAACTGAACAAAAATTAAATAGAGTTCTACAAATTAAACACAAAACAATAAATAAAAACTCCAGCAATGCTACTCCAACATAAATACGTTTTAGTAGTGCTTTCTATGTTTTAGTTTGCAGTTCTTATTCACTAAATACGTAATGCTGCGCATAAACAGGGCGAAATTTTCGCGAGCCAATCCACGAATTATAGGAAAAGAACGAAACCGCAAGCGGCGCGAAAAACCGCTTGCGGTTGCTTTGTTCCCTTCCCGTAATTCATGATTCGATTCGCGCAAATTTTGTCCTGTTTATACGCAACCTTGTAAACATCTTAAAATTTCTCAGTCGCTGAATTAATGAGCTGGGATTCCGGCGTTTCCCGGGCTGCAGAGTTTTTAGTTTTCAGATGTAGACAATAATATTTTCCTCTTATTTTGTACATCAAGTGTGCAAAATGTCACGAAATTCTTCAGGGGTAGGAAACGGGGGTGGGATAGTTTTTGAAATCTCACTTAGACAGCGGCGATGGGTTGAGAAATCAGCTGAAAAGGTCAAATGTTCTCCCCAAATCAGCCTATCCCGATCTGGCATGCATCGCAGCTTGTGTGCAGTCTGAACCCACCCACCCAATAAAACTGGGTGCCTCTGCTAAATAACCAAACGGAGCGAACAGCTTGGGATGACCTATGGCAGAAGTGTTGGTTATCCAATAAATGATTACCGGGCCGGCAGTACCTAAGCCCGCCTCCCAAATTGAAAATACCGTGGAAGACTCAAATTGCAAAGGTGTGAAGGGACGTTAATCTTAGTATGAACTGAACTGCCCGTAAGAAAATCCATCTATAGTTTCTTTTATCCGATTAAAGTTATTTAAACTTAATTTTTTATCAGTTGTTGCGTTTTTTTTTCATCTTATTACAATGTAAATGATTAATTCTTAAAAATATTAAATGCACCCTAAGTTTTTCACAACATTTGACGTAGCTTTTACTATTTAAAATAATCATAGTGTAATAAACGCCAGGTATTCCAAGCATTGAAATTAATTACATTGACACCTTTCTCAGAATGCGCTATTATTCACGAATGAGGTAAAATGAAGCATACCATGCAATATTACAAAGTATTTTCTCTTTTCCAACATGTTAGCGTACCTACTGTAGATAACGCAACATGTTTCTATGCGCTTCCATATTTAATAAATTCTGATTTATATCTTTCTTTTATGAACTGGTCAAAATACTTAAATAACTAGACGGAGAGGACGGGCCGCCAAACAACTCAGTCTTGGCACACACTTCTTTCCTCATTCGCATTCATACATCGTCTCATACATACTCTTCTATTATCTCGGGCGACCCGAATTTTTGTACCATTCATATTTGTGTCATATAAAAACGAAACATTAACAGATATTCCTTCACAGTTATCACTTTATTCATGTACATAGTGTACATTATTATCCAATCAACACTACTGAAAGGGAAGTTGTCTTATAATTTGAATTAATTTAAATGTAATTTTATTGAATCTCAGTGCCACGTCCAGCTTTGTTACATTATTGCACACAAGGGTGCTTTTCAGCACGCAACAAAATTTTCTTCCCTTTTGGTAGATGTATAGTAGGAGGGACTTTAAACGCAACAGGCTATTGTATTTTGCAATAAGCCTCAAAAAACTAACGTAGCAGAAAGTCTGTGCGCCGAAGCAGTAAATATTCTCTAACTGTATTTTTGATGAACTTTGGCATCATTTGAATTGTTGATCTACGAAACTGTGTAATTTACAGTATCAAGAGCTAATGACACCCAGAATATGTACATCCAGGGAAAATACATATTGTAATTTCTTTATCTTTATTTATTATTTTGATCATTTTATTTTAAGTGAATAAAATAGACTTTTTCTTTAAATTAGTTTGCTAAAATTTCATCTAATATGGGTCTCTTTACATCCTCCTTTAATCAAAAAAGCCTCAACACAGCATCCCTTTAGATAGCACATGACATTTTCTTGTGTGGCGTAAACTAAAAATAATAATATGATAAACGTTAAAACCAACTAATTTGATTAAAAAATAAATTGAAAGTTTTGAAAAGAGCACACTTTCTTAAAATAAAATACATAGCTACCAGGGCAGAATGAAGCCTCGGGGGTGACGGTTATGATGGCATTCAAACGGGGAAGGAGACTGCGGGATAGTAGATGTAAATTGACTGAAATTATCCATGCATATCTTCTCAGAAATAATCACGGAAATCCTGAAGCGTCACGTTTGGCTAAGGATCTGAAATACAGATCTCTTCGGTGGAATTTGAACGGGGATTCCGCTTGGTTTGAAGTCGTTGCAACGATTTTATATTTCAGCTCTTCAGGACGGTGAATAATGAATATTTTTTTGTCGTATAACGTCGCACAAAATTTTATTTTATTTAAGTAATGCTGCATCATCGAATTCAATTGAATTTATTTTTATGAACAAATCTAAAACCCTAGTGAGGAGAACTGTACATTAAATTTATGCTTTTATTATGTTTTGTAAATACATCATGTTCAAACTTCGCCATTGAAAGTAATGAAAAAACTGAATTTACACAACGAATTAACATTGGTTTGTTTAAAGTAATGCTTTTCATGTTCCGGATTAAATAACTTATAATTATCTACACTATTTCTAGTAAAAATAACCCAAGATTACAACATAATCATAAATATTTGTCTGTTTTTTACTGAGATTTTACTGGTTACTTTACCTGTACTTACATGACAGTAATTTAGAACACCCTTTTTATTTATTTTTATCTTACTTGCATAATTCTTGTGACCGTAGGTAGACTCTGCCTGACAAGAAACAAGTAAAACTTGTTCAGGTGTGTAACGTGTAACTTAAGTTTGAAAACCGTGGGGTTGAAATTCACTTGTAGGATATATCGTTACCTAATCTCAGCTTCACGTGGATTAATAGGCTTTAACGGTATTTGCAACCCCTGCGAAAACAATGAAGAAGGATCGAGAGGGAATTAGCAGTGTGTAGGTTGTGTGTGTGTTGTAATATGGATTTATACTGAAGGATAATGGAGTGAAGTGAGACACTTAATTTTGGCTGTTCCTTTATTTGCGCAAAAGCCTTGAACCTTAAGAAAAATGTTTATTTTTCGTGTGCACACATACATGTATAGTACTTACATAATAGTAAGTATACGAATAAAGCGCACATGTTGAAAATGAAAAAAACTTATTTTTTAGTGAACACCAAAAATGATTACAAAATTGGATGTAACAAAAGTCCTTTCAAAGAGGCATGTTTAAATTAAGATCAGAGAAAACTAATATCAAATTTAAAAACAAAGCTTTATTGCAAATGAAATATACACTTTCTATAAAGTAAGGTATGTAGAATATTAAATTTGTCAAATAAGCTCGCAAAAAAATCAAGACACTAAAATGGGTAGCTGAGTTTTTTTTTAAATAAAGGACGGGTTTCATTTGAAAAGTTCATCAAGTTTCAAAGATAATATTCAAATTTTGTGAAATTCCTTTTAAGGTTCTGTAACTATCCAAGAATTGGCCTATTTCAGCATATTGCTCATAGTTGGCGAATGGAAATTTTCAGTTGGCGAACGATATGCTGTGGTCTGTCACAGGCATAAATCGTAGGCATACTAATATATCATTTTATATTTGCATTACATAATGTTCAGAATCTTATTTACTTTCACGAGGTATCTTAATATTAGCTAACTGATTTATTGAACACGGTGTGTGGTAACTAAAATAATTTACAGGAAAATGTTTAACTAAACAAGAAAATTAAGGGAATATTAAAATTAATTTATGGCGTATAGATCATAGAAAATAAATTAAACGCAAAATAATAGAAATGAAAACAATATAGTATGCAGGTAATTGCCAAATTTCCCCATTCCACACAACATATTTCCACAGAAATTTAAGTCTGTTTTCATAATCATAATATAAGGTTGGCAAGAAATAGCAATACGTAGAATAAATATGTATTTTTATGGAATCTTTCAAGTCAAAGTTGTTCTGTGATATGATAAAAACAAGGGGTTTTAATAAAAAAGCAAATGCTAGAATGCCAAGACTTCGCGTTGTGAGAATTTCTTAAACGGAATTGTTGTCTGAAGGTAAGAATCCATCTAAACGGCTTCACCCTATAGATCTTCTTTACCCCCACTCTCCTTTGCCACCTTCACAGCTTCTGTTTTCTCTGGTAACCATAACGATATGTAGGTTTTATGGAACAAGTAAAGATTTTGGGTAAATATTTTTTTCTGCACCCCTTTTAACATAATGATTTTATAATATTATATATGCATACAAACCGTGTTCCACACTCATAGCACGAGTCGTTGTGGAGGGAAGGGAAGGGTGATGATTTTTAACTAATTATATGAAAAAAATGAAGACTTTTTCAAAAGTGCTGATATATAATAATTGATAAATTTATTATTTTTGTGTGGTTTACAAAGCGTTTGCATAAATACACTTCTGTATTTATAATTTCTTCCCACTCGGTCAGCTTTTTTCTTAGAGGAATAGCAAGTAGCTTTTCTATTTAAGATTTAAAATGTGAAGGAGTCCGTCTTGTTATCAGAACACATCCGTTATTCGGAAGAGTCAAACTACGATTATACTTGTCTTTTTTTGGTTTTTTTATTTATTTTTATAGTCAGAACTGCCTTGCTTAAAAAGTAGTGTTAGGAATCACATCGCATAGGAATCTGATACCGTACAACGGACATATATAGCTGTAGTCCCCTGATTTCGCCTTGGTGGATAGGTATTTGGAGACAATCCTCAATTGAAAATTGTCTTTATCCTTAGATTAGGAATTCAATTTTTTACATTTCAGGTATAAATAGTATTGTCGCTATCTCGAAGCTATTTCTTTGCTGATCGTCGTGTACAATCAAAATGCTAACATCGCACTGACCAAAAAGCGTTTATCGCTCGTGCTAATGTCAAAGCGCCGACTCCCGCGTAAAAAGTCTCGTAGCCGAATTTTAACACAGTAATTTGCGGAGTCTAGAATTAGCGTGTTAGTGAATTGTTATAAATACATACGAATTACTTATCATTTGGATATCAGGAGGAAATTACAGAGGAGAAAATTACACTAGCTGAAATTACACCCGTGAAAATTACGTGTCAATAATTATGTGACGAAAATACGCTCGATGGTGTCACAACCTCATTCGTGTAAAATTGTATAGTGTATTGAACAAAAAAATATCCATCACGTGCAATCTTTGTCTTTTCACTTTCATAATGTAATTGTTTTGTTGTTAAATATTCTATTACTTACTAGAAGTATGTTAATACTAACTATTCCATCACAAAGAATGATAAAATGGTAAAATGTTTCCATATCATTTTCTAAATTTGTTGATCTACCATATAATTTACATGACTTATCAAGAAGCGGTTTAATTTTAATGCGAGCAAACCCTTGTCTGTATTAATATGGGCCACTCCATATTATTGAAGTGATTTTAATTGAATTGTTTAATCTCATATGGGATACGATTTTAAATAGATAAATACTACTGGGTGTGGGTATACAAAATGTTAATTCAAAGCAGACGAGGGTTGAGCCGAAAATTATAAGGGTAGCCGGGATGAAGTCTATATTTTAATATTGTACTTTACATACAAGAAATTTTGGAAACAAAATTTTGAAATTTAACTTCTGGGGCTGCATCGGAAAGGTAGTTAATTTAATCTTCAGGTTAATTTAATGTGTAACCTGAGAACTAATTGCATTATGGTTGAATGGGTGGATAGTCCACGTAGGCGACCTTGTTCGAGTAGGCTCTCTTATTTAAATAATGTTATAAAAATAATAAGATTATAGATAAAGTTCGGGAAAAAGGCTTATGGCGTGGAAACGGGGTAGAAAAAATGTAATTAGATCGCATAGGGACCAAGGTTTGTTCTAAAAAAAAAATTACATTTTCATCAATTTTTTTTCGGAATTATGTTTATTAATGAAATGTGTTGTTTATCTATACACCACAAATAAAATTGGGATTTAAGTTATTATAAATATTAACGCAAAATTTTTGTTTTCAGATTCGAGCACTTGATCCCAAGGAAAAAAAGGTAGGCAAATTTTAAACTTTAAATTTATAAAACAAAATATAGGCATAATTTTTTTTTCGAGTTCTGGTGTATACAGGATGTAAGGGAGGTGATTCTATATGATGGTAGAAGTAAAAAAGATAAATAAGTTTTTTGAAATTCCAATGTTTATTTTCACGTACAAAAATATTTTTCGGAAGAAGAATATGTATTTGCCCACACAAAATTCAACTTTTTTTCATAAAAATTGCCTTAAAACGTTCGAATTTCGAAAAAACTCAGTTTTCAAAATTTTAATTTGTCATCGTCATTAATAGAGTTATTTGTATCAGTTTTTCTGCTAAAGTTTTGTTTATTTTACTTTTCATCTCATTTGGTAATTGGACTACGTATACTACTAATAAATATATATATATATACGCCTAGCTTTATTATCGTGGCACATCTTATTCATAAAAACAGGTGAAATGATTTCTATGTAAATCGTAACATATTTTCTCTAAATTAGTTAATATTGTACAATTTTTACATGATAAAGACAATGGTTGATGCACAAATTTATTAACATTTATTTATTTTATATATATAAATTACAAACAATACAAAACAAAATGAACCTTTTCTGTCCAACTGGGAAGGATTCCCGTTTCAGGACAGCCAAATTGTGTATTTAGTACATAATATTCTTACAATGGAATGGCGATGCTGTCAAAACAAATACTGGGAACATAGTTGATTGCATTCGAAGTGACAGGATGGTTTCATTATCCTTGAAAGAATCGCAAAGATGTAATTTATTACCAGGGTCAATTTGGATAACATTAGTAATTGTATTCAGAACGGATGAATGGTTTCTTTCGGGACATCACAAGTCTGAGATTCTTTCCAGGACATTTTGGAGAACATTTAAAATTGTATAGTTAGAATTTCCACATTTATAAATCAGTATAAGACATATGAATCCTATAGAACTATATTTTCAAAATTTCTTAGGTGATAGAAATTAAACATTACTAGACCAGAATATATGCCGTATGACATGAATTTCCAATTTTAAAATTTCGAATCTTTATTTAATGGCTAGTCATTATCATACAGTAATCGAAATAAAACCGCGCAAAAGATTCGTAAATTTAAATTTAAATAATAATCAATAATAATCAATTAATTAACCAATTGAATTCAGATCTGAAGATTTTCACATTCAGATGAACTATTTTCCTATATATATTCAGCATGCCAAAATTAATTCTATTATACAACCGACTTCAACACGTTTTAGCTTATATATCATAGATTGTTTTTATTTTTTTAAATTCTAAAAAAAACAGGCTGTATATAAGTTATGCATGTGTGTGAGTAAAGTCAATGCTCAAATATCACAAATCCAAAAAAGTACTAGAAGAGTTTTGAAAGTACGAGTATGAATTTATTAATCTTAATAACATATTTCTCATTCTCAAAAAATATATAATGTGTATGAGAAAAATAGTAAATGTTTACACATATATAAGCACTAGTGAACCCCGCAATGCTTCGCTATTGCTAATGTCTTTTCAAGCGTCCCAACTTCTTCTACGATTCAATACTGTATACCACAATGTAGTAACATTGTAGTTAAAAAAATACATTACATCGATTCGATTCGACTCCGTATCTCATTCCAAGATAGAGATATTGTGTTAAGTATTCCTCGGGTGTCCCTAACTTCTTCTACCATTAAAACCACTCCTTAAACACTCCTGGTACTAATAAGAACAAATTTTGAAATTTTCAGTGATATTTTTTTGAGTTTTGCGAGCACAAACATAAGCAGGCTGATTGTATGTATTATATTTTTGTTTGTATTATGTTTTTATGCGAACAGTGACGTTAAATGAGAACTTCCACAATGCTAATAGCCCCACCATCAATATCACAGTGTGTTTAGTAATGAAAACGCGCACACTCCTAGAGCAGCGCGGCAAACTTACAAATCTGTATGTTTTGGGTTGCGGTGATGTAGTATGGAAGTGAGTTGAAAATCTGCTACAAATTTGTCTGAAACTTTGGCTCGAAACATCACAACGCTCCCTGAGTTTAACTGCTCGAAACTTAACTGTAGTTGGGGGCACGAGCGACTGTTAATTTCTCGTTTGAGTATGACGGAATATCTGCGAACTGCGTAACGTGATCCAGCTTTACGTTTGTGCCATCTAACTTACCTGATTATGGCGACAGGTCAGAAACTAAAGTCATGAATGTGTATATATTATATGAAAGTTACTCCGACTATAGTGCTTTAAGCTTAAGTACCTGCAAAACTGTTATATTTTAATTTGATGGAGTTAAAGTTACTAGTTTTACTACCCAGATTTTGTAATGGAATTTTTAAAATCTTGTATACATTTATGAATATCATTTTTTTCATATATTACCCTTGAAAAAATTGATGGGCGCCCTTGAGGTGATTTTTCACAAAAAGGAAGCTATTCAAATTACCTAAATATTATTATTGATAAATAAAAAAATCACAGACTCCGGGCTTCGTGCATTTATGAACTCTTTTTACAACAATAAGAAACTGTAGTCCTTTTTAATATTTTTTTTATCAATTTACCTTCTCAGCTAAATACCAGCAGATATTTTTTATTGTTATAAGTTTGTTTTAATAGTCATAATAATTTTCAAAGTTTCCATCTTTGGGGTCTACAGAAAAAGCTCTAAATCTATAGTTTGTCTATTTGAAGTCACCAGTAATAAAAAGCCTACGTGATATTTTAACAAGCACTGTATTTTGCATGACGGCGTCGAGACTGTTGAGACGTTTTCATTTGAATATTGAAGAACGCTAAGTAAAATGTCAGAATCTCTTTACTACATTTATCGTACTTCATCAAAATGCAAAAATATCCGTGACTGCTCCTGATAATTCATTCCTAACTTCATTATTCGAAAACATGCATTACTTCGAAAAAAATGGTGTCACGCCATCAAACTAACAAATAAGAAAGTGTTTCTTTATCACCTAGTTCAACTGTATTTTGTTGCCAGGATCACTTTGATGCAAGAACAATAGCTTAATTTAGGTGTTCTGATTGTTGACTACGAGATTAACCTGTATCTTACTTCTAAGTTTGATTACGCTTTGGTGTTTTATCTGCATATTTTATTTCGATTTTTAATGAGAGTTTCTAGAATTTTTCTTTTGTGGTACCATTGAGGTATAAGTTGTTTCTAAATTTTTGGTACCCATTATTATGTGACAATTATGATAATAAAAAATGATAATTCAATAGACAAATATTTTTATATAAATAGTATTTAGTTATAACTTATTAACCTCAAAAATGCTTTTATAAAATAATACACCCATAACCGCCTTTAAATGTCATAAACATTAGGTGTCGAAATTCAATTTCAATTCTATCGACACTGTGAAATAAAAATAATGAAATCTTTTAGAAACAACAATTTAAACACACAAAACCAGAATGAAATGTGAATAAATGTGCTCTCCGTGACGTCATTATTAACAGATTCAGTCGTATCAACCAAACAGGATGTTTTAATGTCATTGTGTTTTATTCACTTTTAAATGACGATTTATAAATTCTACGTTTATAAAATATAATAAAACCTATATATTCAGAATCACCATAGAGTTCCCTATTCAAAAAAAACTAGTTCTACCTCGGTTAGCAATTGTAGACTCCCACAGCAAAAACTGAATTACTCCCCTTTCAGAACAAAATTATGCTTGTTGAAAATATCTGTAGGTATCTAAACATAAAAGTAGGACTTAGTTTGATCAATAGTCTAAAAACACAATACAATTACAAAAATACCACAATAGGGATATCTTGCTAATTAATAAATTACAGGGATACACAGTACCTATCTATAAGGTTAACGCAAAATCTGTATTATCTTCAAAAGTAGCTTATATTCAGTTTCCGCATAATATGGTTTTACTTCTACATTTTGTTTAAAACTGCGTTAGGAACGATAATATCTTGTCCTGATCTCATAAAATTATTAATAATTTATATTGCATTAAATTATTAGCTTAACTATTGACAGGAAAAGAATCCGAACAAAACGTCTGTAATCATATTTCTGTTGTATTGGCTTTTAAACTACAGAAATCCCAATTATTCAGTCAATTATTAATGGTAACTTATGTATTTACGCAGAAATACGTAAAATACTAAAATGATATGTCAAGTATTAAGGATAATATAAAGAGGATAGTAATTTTGGGTACCTACTCACCCACTTGACTGCGGGATAGTTAAAAAGAGTGGAAACAATCAGGAATTGGGGATTTATTATAAAAATTTCTTCCAACTGATCAATTGGATTATGAAAAAAAAACTTATTACTGGAGGATTGATGGATTTCTAACTGATTCGCAAAAATTATGGCAAAGAAAAATAAACGATACCCACAAAAATCTGTTTTTCAAAATGAAAGCTTGTTAGTTCTCAAAATTACAGAAACAATGTAAATTTTTCGCAAAATTTAATAAATTCATTAAAGGCAGAATTTACGGTGTTCAATTGTTTAAAGTTTAAATTCATGAATTAATTTTAAATAAGTTATTCACACCAATATACCCCTAAGAAAGATTTGTAAAATTCCAAAAAAAAGGTTTTAATTGATAATTTATTCGCAATGTAAAACACTTTATTATTCTGTGCAAACGTTGCTCACATAATTATAATAGCCAATTTAAGAAAAAAAAATTCAGACGTCTCTTTGCGATAATTTTCCTTGTGAATCGTCGTTGGAAGATGGCAGGGATGGGGAAGGGGGAAGGGGGTGGCTCAAGAATTCAGTGGCGTGGCGAGGAATAAATTGCCGGCATAAATCACATGATTATTCCCTCGAGCTCGTCCCTTCTCCATCCCTCTTCTCCTTTCTCGTTGTATAAATATATAAAAAAATGACTAAACAGACTGCTAAGTGAATTTGTGTAAAAACAGCAAAAAAACAATAGTCTTACAAAAATTTATTGCTGTTCAAATAGATTTGAATACATTATTTGCTAGTGGAATTTACGGGACTTTGAATGAATATGTTCTTTTGTTAATTTTTATCGATGAAAATGTTGCTTATTATGGAGCAGAAAAACAGAAAAATGTCAATGTCAAAAAAAAAATCAATTTGCCAGTTCTAGTATTGAGAAATTTTCACACATTTTCTACCTAGATCTTACAGATCACACGCAGTACTTTTTAGCTCATTACGTTAGTTTGACCAGTTGTAGAGTTTTAATATATCAATTTCTGTGTGAAAAAATAAGAGAGGATCTAATATTGTACGTTCCATATATTCAATCAAAAAATGGTTTGACAATTATTTTAAAACTCTGGCAAAACCGGGTAGAAAATGCTAGTTTCGTTATGAGTAGGTGTGTGGTCACACATTGTTTGCGAATCAGTTCGTGGTCGACTGTAATCAATATTTAAAAAAAAATTAAATTGAAAAACAAACTAGTTGGGATAGCTGGTTTACAGTTATTTAGAATTTGAAAGAAGGTCTGACTTACTCCTAATCTTCAGAAGCACTTGCAAATTTGAAAACTTGGGGGAATGCAGGAGCATATGTTAGAGGAAGAAGCATATAGTTGCGTCAATAAGGTACTTAAAGCTCGGAACCCGGTGGCTTTAGTTTGGGATTCGGGCAATAGATGTGCCGCTATGCTTTCAATTAGGTTCTTCCGAAAAGGCTTTGAAATAAATCGAATTATTATTGTAAATGAATAAATTGTGAAATAACACAAATTCATCGCATAAAAGTTACTTGCACAGGTCGGGATTTGGACCCGTGACTTTCTAAGGAATATAACCACTCAAATATAAAATCAGAAATATAAATCAGAAATTTGAACATAGAAGTCTAAACTACCAATTAGAATAATATTATCGGTGTTTTGTGATTTATTGCATAATCCTTTGATTGTTTTCGCAATACTTATAAGTGCTCTTAATCGTTAGTGCAGAGGGACGTTGAATTGATTGTGAATTGAAATATGAACGTGAATATATCGTTAATGATCCATATTTGTAATGCTATATTATATCCAGGATTCCTGATTAAAAATAATAAGATATTTAATACTCTTCTGAAGTGCAAACCACAAAGGCTTGCTCGGGATTAAGCCCGCGGAGGATGCAGCAGATTAGGTTTATTTATATTGGGGATACCCGATACCACATACCGGATAAAAGACGGAATATCCGACCAAACATTTACATTGAATTTGGCTCAATAAAGAGACCTTTCAGCAGCTAGCAGAGGCGCTCAAAGCGAGGATCTCCTAGTATAGTGATTACCAACGAGTGCGGTACCGCCCCCCTGGGGGCGTTGGTGAGATGAAGTGGGGGTGGTGGTTGCCTTGAGGACAAATAATGAGCAGTAAAATGCTCCTAGGGAGCTATGAAATGCTGAAACGACGGTCAAATGAATTTAAAAATTTGCGGGGGGCGTTGACAAAAAGTACATTTGAAAAGTGGGCGGTGGGTCAGATAAGGTTGAGAACCTCTGTCTAAGAGGTAACTTATTAGGTATGGCCAGGATGGAGTGGTTTATTGATTATTAAACAGATTTCCATCACAACTCTTGTTCGTACTCGATAATAGTTATGATGTATTTTGTAACTCTTCATATTGAGCTTAACGTATACATTAAAAATATAAATATAGATTTAGAGATCGAATATATTTGGTAGGTGTATTATTGACAAAAGTCAAAAATGTGCCAAAATCTTCCTTATTGTTAGTATCAAAATTATGTGACATCGTCCATGATAACTCATCAAAATAATAACTCAACACACCTAAGGTGATATAAAGTTATTAGTTATGAAACAAAAACTATGTGAAATAGTTACATATGTACCTAACCTATTTAACCTAGTTTTTGTTTCATCACTTTTCATAACTTTACAACACTTTTTATATGTGTTTTGAATTGTCATTTTGATTTTCCAGAAACCAGTTAGGCTATGGAAGGAGAAGTGGTGGAGGATGGTTCGGTTATCAAAACACACTATGGTCTAATAAACACATGTAATCTCACAAGTCCTATGGAGTAATATGGGTTCGATATCCGCAAAGCGCCAACATACTTCACTTAATAGTCACTTTTTTTTCATTTCACAAAATTATGGGCCCTCTCATTTATGTATTTTTTTTAAACCTTTTCTGTTTAAAAGCTTAGATGTGTAATTACAAATCTGTTTAAAATTGAATTTTCCAAAAAACCTACAATATTATATTAGTCAATGAACAATTGTATAAGTATCAAACGAGCCAAATTGTTACGGAGGCAATTGAAATCCACAAAAACCCCATTAATATTATTATGGACGACGGAGAATATTTATTGGTATTTGGAATTAGTTATTATTTTATTTACTGCTAAACCAAAACTAAACGCCGAAAACCACCATAACAGCATTAATGCTTGCAACAAGGCGAAAGAAGGAGGAGGAAAAATAATCTAAAAATTAATCGCGATAAAATTATGATGTTTGTTTAGTATTTTATAAATGCTTCCACTTAGAAAGTGGAATAATATAACACGCGTCCACTCATGATATTTCACCGGCCCCCGCAGTGGAAGAAGAATGTCTTTGGCAATCTTTTATTTCGCCCGGGGCTACCACTTATCAGTGTGACGGCCTTGCTTTTATGTCTGAGTATATTTTGGGTCAGTGTTGCGCAATAAATTTCCCGGCGAATTTATGGTATGCCGAGGTCAGCCCCAAAAGGTGAGGAAATTCGGAAAAGCCGGAGAAATGGCCGCTCGCGTGTCAGATGATTATCATTCCCTTATTTTATCATTCCTATAATTTTACATTCCATCATTTGAACATTTTATCATTCACTTATTGTTATATTTTTATAAAATATGATCATTCTTTCATCCATAGTGTAATCTTTTATTTTCTATAATCACTTCAGCACTTCGGTATTTGGTAAGCTTGTCGAATTCTGCTGCATACAACAATACTTGATTTCATATTAAATATTTTCTCATTTACAATTATAGCTTAAATATTATCGGGTTTCAGTAAACATGCACAGAATAGGTTTTTAGGTTGTTGGTTTGGATTATTTTTATAATTTATACGTATTTCCCAACCTTCAAACTTAACTGATTGTGAAAAAAGGTAATTTTAGTGCATCTTTTACCATATCCCCGAGATAAATAATTATTTCTTTTGGTAATTTTGTTGAAACCATATGCGATTTATATTTTTTGCGCACTAAATGTGAAGCGGAATTCTCATGTTTATAGTATTTTATCATTCCAGTATTGTATCATTTACTATTACTATACCAATTTCTACTCATTCGTTTTTAAAGATGTGTGTTTTTTATTTTATCACCATTGATTTCTTTACTAGGACGGGGTTGTTTCACGGAATTTGATCCATTCATCAAATTTCAAAGTTAATTTGCAAGTTCTGTGAACGTTCTATTTAAGTTCTATGTTTATATCATTACTAGCCAGTTATTTAAAAAAACCGAAATCAAAAAATACTTGAATAGAACATTAACCGAACTTGAAAAACAACTTACAAATTTGATGAAGTGTTTAAATTCTATGAAACAACTGGCTCTTAAAGTCATCATTATCACTTTATTTATTTGATTCAAAATTCAAAAAACCATTTAATCGTTTAATAATCGTCAACTCTAACGTAAATTTGACAACTCAAAATTTAAATGAACGTTTATTTCATCTGATTTCGAAAATTTTGAAAAAATTGGAGAGACCAGCTCTATATTCTCCATTAATATCTTCCACATATATAAAGAATAGTCCCAGCGTGGCTTTTATTTGTAAACAAATATATAGTATATATTTTTATGGAATGTGTGGGATTGCACTCACCTCCCCACATTCTGGAATAAACAATTATTATTATTATTATTATTATAGTTCAATCCGAGGATGATGAAATTTTACAAACTTGACCTTTTAATTAAGAGGAACGTCAATGTCATATGAGATTATGGAAAACAACCTCCATGCCCTTTACTCATCCTTAGAACAGAATTTTGGCTCTACTCAATAAATTTTTGATCATTTCATGGTAATTTTCATGGTCATTTTTATGCAAAATCTACAGTTTTTTCTTCGATTGTTGAAATTTTGAACACTAAAATACTACCAGTAAAATATTACATTATAATACTCTTATAATGTGATGGTGAAGGACGAACAGAATAATGTTTTCTCAGTCATCCCCACCAGGAGATCCTGCTCTGAGACGAACTAGGTTTTGAATAGAGGGTTTTCTGAACTTAAATGGTAGGGTTTTTCAGTATTTTCATGTCAATGTTCTTAACCTACTAGTCAGTTTTTCTGATAATTGATCGATAGCCAAAAAAAATAAAAAAATGTTTATTAAAAAAAATCTGAAGAGGTCTTGAGTAATGTAATTAGGTACTACTGTTTAATTAGTAAGTAATTATTGTAATAAGCAATTTACAAAAATAAAAACTTCAAACGAAGGCAGCTAATAAATATCCCAGTATACTGACGTTAGAAACCGCTTAGTTCAAACAAGGTAATTCAAGAACTTGTATTATTTTCCGAGGGTTGATTAATGTTTTGAAGTAGTTAGAAGAAAGTATAAGATTATTTTAATTCAAATGCTTGAATTTCACTAGAAACCTCACCTTTGTCTGGCTTTAGAATAGATACCCAGTAAACTAAATAAAGAAGAAACTTGAAACGTGTGTTTTTTTTTTCAATTTTTGATGTGAAACATCTTTCGGCGCGCTCAAGGGGGCCTATAACCGACTCTTGTGTAGCAAGCGTGGCAAGACGGGACGACGCTCTTGAACGGAAACGGGTGACGCTCTTGCACAAAAACGGGACGACGCTCTTGCATATCATCTTGCTTCATTCGGCCATTCTAGTAAGTCATGAGGCTGGCCGAATGAAGCAAGATCGTGACTCTTCGGCTCTTTCCGCCCGGCCGCCAAAACTCTGTGCGATATATTAGTTTCCATTCTCTTTAAAATTGGCAATGAATTTATTCTAAATGACGATGAATTTATTTTTATTTTTGATGTACCTCTTTGGATATATTTTAATAATAATATTGTTTTACTATCAAAAATATAAAGACTTGTTTATTTCCATTTTCACTTCCTCATGCAATATCAATTGTTTTACGGATAAATATAAATTAAATTTTCGCATATAATCAACATGGTTAAAAGAAAACATTATTATTTATTTTTAAAATAATTCTTTTAAGTAATCCGAACGTAAAGAAAATGTATTGAGAATTGTTAACTGTACTGAGCAAGTTTATTTAAACATTGAAGACACCTAAATGTTGGGTATTTGTCCTGGAGAAAGTAAAATACGTTTTTTTTAAATAGGTATGTGTTATATTTGTGACGCTTTTTTACAGTATTGACCTCTCTTCCGAATTGAAGCGTTTCTTATAACGGATTGAACTACATTTAGTGACACTTTTTTTTATATTTTTTTTTATAGTGAATACCTCACAAGAGTCCCAACTGCTCCCGTCTGGAGCCAGTGAGACTATGGCATCCCCAATTGGGGGATGTTGTGAGGCTGACGGTAAGTGGGGAAGGGAAAGAGGAAGGTGGGGAAGTACCTGGCTATTCAGATCTAGTCACTAAACACGGCTAAAGCCATTTGGAGCAACGTTTCAATTCTGAATGGTGGTCTTACACCAGGGCGATACTGATAGTATCTTCCACTCTGGAACGTGCCGCAAATATACTATATATTATTTTAATTAATTAATTGTGAAATAACACAAATTAATCAAATAAAATTTATTTGCGCACGCCGGGTTCGAACCCGCGACCCTCGGAATGGCAGTCCAATGCGTTACCACTGGACTATGCCGGCCGCCACGATCTGAAGAGTGAAATGTGTTCTTTCCAAAAATTTTCAATTATTTGTTTTTTATCGCTCACTGTCAAGCATTTCACCGGTAGATTATTATTCATACTCGCGGTTGCAATATTTATAGCAGTATCTAATAAAAATATTTCGAGCATTTATTTTACATTTAAAATTATTCTTAACCTTGCATTATTACAACTTCTTCTTGCTTTACTTATTCAGGCGAATAAGTCAATTAACATAAATATTCGAGGGAACACGCAGACAATTTATCATGGGTATTCCTGTATACGCGAGGCAGTACAAAAGGGCCTAGTTCACACCGGGCGTCGGCATCGAGGTTGTTTAATTTTCATGTCGCTAAGAAACTAGGGTGTATTCCTACGGTAGGTTGAATTATAATTAACTGTGGGATGTGTAGGGTCCTTGCCGCTCGGGGCAAGCGTTGTTAGGAACCCCTGATCATGAAATATATTACCCAGTGCGCCGTCTTGCTCCGACCGCCCTACCCTATACATTATTTCTAATAATGGCCTAATATTGCGACTCCTCGGGAAATAATTGATTCTATTAATTCGCTTTTAATAAATGGGAGTGCTTCAAGAAGAAATTGAGAGAAAATAAGGTAAATCGATATGGCACTAATGGCGTCAATTTGTTACAATTTGGGAATATATTGTCGTTGTTTTTGCAGTCAATCAAGAACAGATCGCTGTTTTCATTCTAGTTTCATAAGGCATTTAAAAACTTATTTTTAAAAATTAGTAGACCTGTTTATATTATAATCATACCACTGACAACAACAACTTGTATTCCTAATGTCCGGGTTTAAAGAAGTTTTTAAGAACTCATTGCCATTCTTGCTATTTTATATTTTTGTTGATGTGCTTTAAAATAATTAAAAAAAATATATCTTCATCAAATTAAACACAGTAAAAATTAATAATTCAAGCTCCCTCGGGATACCATTGAATAAATCACGGAATAATACTACATAAAAAAATCGGTACACTTAATTTTAAATTAATCTTATTGTCGTAATCAATTTAATAGTTAAAACATGTTTATCCGATTGTTTCATGAGAATTAATAACATTATCTTTAAGATGCTAAATTGTGATTATTTTTTTAGAAAAACAAACTTTTTTTTTACATTAAAGTTGTGACAATACAAATAAAATCTAATGACAGATTTTCACATAAACATCAAATTATAACAAAAAACTAATGGTCCATTACACGTTGGCTAAAAATATTTACAAAAATTCAAAACTGCAAATATTAGATTAATATTAAAGTAATATATAAGAAAACAAAGAAATGAAAATATATAAAAACAAATTATTCTCACTACACTAACAACAGCTATAATCAATAATGTATACCTACAACAAAACTGAACAAATGTTTATAAAATGAATTGTATGCAATGGAACATGATTCATAGCAACAACATGATAACTTGCAGTATGTTAATAAAAAAATATAAATTATTCAATGTTAGCTAAGATGTATTATTTAAATATCTTTAAATTACACTAAAATATGTTAATATCATTAAAATTCTTATTAAATAAGTTACACGCTCTGATTATAAAAGCGTTTTGTCTGTTACAGTGAAGCATTTATAAAGATGAAAAATTGATTTGTCTCTATTTCTTGAGCTTGGAACTCTAAAATTAATCTCAGACAAAGATGGCGAACAATTTTTTTTTTTTTGTATTAGGCCATTCACCCTAAAAAGAGTGCTATGTGAACAATTAATAAATATATTATATTACGCCATTTACTATAATTCATGTTTATATAAACCATTTTTACAAATACTTACTTATTTATATTATATATAGTTACTTCAAATAGAGTTTATATCTTGTTTACAATTAATTTACAAGGCGAATCTTAAATTTTACCTTTGTCATCAACATTATGCACATAATTAGGTACAATGTTTGTGTTTTCTCGAAGCATTTAGTGATAAGATACACGAGTAGATAGAAGCAACCCCGAGTCTCTCCGCAGACCTTTTGATCCTGGACCCCGTGACCCGTGACACTGCCCTTTCAGCATATTTATGCAAATTTAAGCAAATTAATCAATTTGTATGCTGATGGCTTGTTTACCAACTTGCCGGCAGGCGTTGCGGGATTTTGTCTGCGACTTGTCAGCGTTTTGCCAATTCACACCCAATGGCTCATCTGCCGAGGGGTGAGAATACCGCGACTTACCGAACGCTTAACTGCCAGAAGTAAAGGGTGTTCAGATCATTAATTACCAGTATTCTTGTGACGAATTTCAATTCGAACCTTTCACGGCATTTAGTTTTATTTTCAGCAACACCCTGTGTTCACCGGCCCTACTCACAACGATCAAATCCTTGTAATATTATTGGCAATATCTTAGACTAAGAATTCATCTGTAAATCAATATAGTAATTTAATATAATTTGGCAAAAAAATGTAGACATTCAATTCGAACTAAAAACTTTTATTACTATGACAACACCGAACTACTCACCTTGTCTTTTAAATTTGTAATTCACATTCAAATTTCTTCACTGTTGAGTTTTAACTGTTCGTTTCAAACAAGGTAAAACAATATAACTACAGCCATCTTTATTTTCAAGCCACACCTTAGAAAATGCACTGAGAGTAAAGTGAGATATCTGTTTTTGGACTTCGTTGGACCGTTTGTTCTATGGGTTTAGTATGAATTTTGCAAGCAGCCAGAGTTCATGCGAATGAATGAAACCATTTATTTAATATTTTTATTCTAAATTATTAAAAATACATTGTTGGTGATGTAGAAACATTAAGCTCAGATATTTTGAATGTATAATATGGTTCAAAGAATCTGTCACTAAGATAAAAAGTCGAATAAAATATCGAACTACAATTTGTTTATTATATAACTAACTAACCATCATACATACATCGTCTTATACATACTCTTCAATTATTCTGACTATTGACAGGGCCCGACTTAATTATCTGATTCACTTGGTCGTGCCATGTCTTCCTCGGGTGTCCCCGACTTCTTCTACAATTCAATTTTGCGTTTAATATTATCCTAAAATTTCTTTCTTCGTTCATTTGCTCTACTTGTCCAAACCATCTAAGCGTTCCTTTCATAATCTTACTCATTACGCTTACATCAGCCTTGCATTCTTTGCGGATCCCACATTTCTCATACACGGTTTTACCACACATACGCCTCAGGGACATAATTTATACAGCATTTCTAAAGTCTACTTTCATTTTTCCTCTGCCAGTTACATGCCTCACTTCCGTATATTGAAAATAAAATTGTTTATTGTTTACTGTTTCATTACATTGTATCTTTTTTACCTTCAAATTTTCAACATCACTAGGATATGCCTGTGTTGAGGTTAATAATTTTATAAAATAATACCCAAAGATTATATATTGAGAGAACAATATTGTTACATTAATGTTTCTACAAATTGAGTACCTACGTGGTATAGTGTAGTAAACATGTAAGGTGACCAAGTGTTGATAATTCGATTGTAAAAAAACATAATAAACTATTATTGTAAAAAGAACCATAAAGAAAAAAAACATTATAAAAGACAAGGATGAAAAATATACATTTACAACTCATTATGCCATTAATTTTAAAAGACTAAGATGAAAAAAATGTGTTGGCAATCCTCGGCTAGCACAAATAATTCAACATTCTTTTAAAAGTACACAAGGAATTAGATGACTCAATGTGTTCTGGAAGACTATTAAATAGAAGTGGAGCCTAATACAAATGATTTTTTACCAAATGAAGATTTAGTGTGAATTTGCCACAAACCTCAGATCAGAGCTAATTCTTAGTGTGAATTTGCCGAGTTCTTTTTGCAATACTAAAATTGTTGAAAAATCTGCAAAGCGTTTGTAAGATAAACAGTTGTTTTAAATTTTTGACATTATATTCCTTATAAAGTAATTGTGTAAGATATCTGAATTTTTTCTTACACATAACTTTTAGAATCGCAATATTAAGTGGTTCTATAATAGTCTCCAGCAAGCTATATTTCAGAAAAGTAGAGACTGAATTATTGCAAAATGTTTTTATTTTCTTCCTTGTCTAGTACACGTCTGAGAAAAAAGTTACGTATATTTACTGCCTTCATAGATAAATTCACCAATATTTTCTATTGAAATCTTTAAAATCCAGACTGAAATGTTGTTTTTACTTTTTGCTTTCTTGGGTAAATATGTGTTTTTACTTTGAATTTTTTGTTCCCACCAAGTATACAGCACGGCTTAAAAAATGAAGATAGCGGTGATATAACTTGATTTTTAACGGTATTGAAATTAAGAATTTTAATCGTTAAATTAAATTTTATTCTTATATAACATAGATGTTACTAAAGTAAATGGTTATTTTGAAACATAAATTTGATAAATACAAAAAATTTCGCACTTTCGTGAAATTATTTCCTTACTTGCCGTATAAATAATGCTTTCCTTTCCGTATAAATAATGAAAAAGCTTCAAAATATCTATGAACAGATTCGTATAATGCTTTCCTTGCCGTATAAATAATGAAAAAGCTAAAACATTAAATTAAATTGTCTTAAAATACGATATGTAATCATCTCTTTTTGAAAAGTAGATTCCACTAAATTTTGATTAATGTAAAAAAATGTACACTAGGACCGTTGTGCTTTTTTAAAATTACTTTAATTTTCCTATGAGCCATCTTGGTGTTGCCATTTAAAAAAACGAGCGCAGCGCCATCAATTTCTGTCTACTATTAAAATATCAGTCTGTACATACATTACTACTACCAAACAAAAATACATTTGTCAATCGATATCCATGTTTTTTTTTCTAAATTATGTTCGCGAAATACTTTCCCCTTATAGAACATTCTTAAACAACTGAAAAACCATCAATTACCCTACGTTTATTAGTTATATTAAATTTAAAACACGTTGATTAGTGAGGCCCTTTATATTGGACTTCTTTATGACTAATTTAGGTAAATTTAAAGATAAGCATTATAAGGTACGTAGCGAATCAAGGTACAAAGTAAATCGATTCAGTTCAGCAACCATCTTCTGACGTGTCACAAAATAGTAAAACAGTCCCCATCACCTTTATACTCAAATCTACCTCAAATTTGTAATTGTTTTATGGAGAACACAAATAAATAAATAACTAAATAAAATGTTGGGAGAGAAAAACTGCATTTTTGTATTTTTCCTATTTAAAGCTTGGTTCTTCGATTGAATTCTAGATTACGCAACACTTTTAAAGTTATTAGTCGCTATTTAGTGATTTTTTTATGTATTATTCGTCTTGCGCTACCTCCTTTTTTAGCCAATGTTTCGGACAGTATTACAGTGTCTATCATCATGGCAGATGTGTGATCTGATTATTAACACTGCAATGCTGTCCGAAATATTGGCTAAAGAAGGAGGTAGAGCAACAAGGCATTATATTCCAAAAATAAATCACTTTTATTTTATTCATTAGAAAAATGTATTCACTTAAACATTAGAAGACAGACGCTAAATAAACAATTTACTTTTCTTATTTAAAATACTAAACTCTAAATAAGACTGTTCTTTACTCATGCAACTTATAAATTTAAACATACCCACTAGAACAACAGGACACAATACTCTATTCCACTACATTGCTAATTCTCCGATACAGAGATTTCACTCTATGTGAAATCAATACTTAGGTGATATTGACAAGTGTAATGTTGACATTGTGAATTTAAGGGACCATTTTAAAAACCTATTCCAACCCTATTCTTGAACCTTTAGTTGTCTCTTTGTTAACCTATTTGATCACTGTATCTTTAAAAAAAAATCTTGTTTTTTATTTCATGCATATATATTTAGTTTATTGTAATCTTATTTTATAATTTCTTTCTCATTTTCTAAATTATGCATCATGTCAAAATAATATACCACATATAGTTTATGTAAAAGCCCTACAGGCGTAAAATAAATAGAAAAAAAACATACCTTATCATGATAAAACACGATTTCATTTCAATAACGTGGAAAAAAAATTATCAACCAGTATTGGAAGAAATATAAAATATCGATCATCTAATAGTAATTATTCCTCGTTCTTAGAAACAACATTGACAAATCAGTATTCGTTGACACGGTTCGTATAACTTAGGGGGGCGTATTTTTTCCAAATCTCCTGATTTGAGTTTTCTTTAAAACAATCATGAGATGCTCGATTGAGAATCAATTTCCAAAGCAGAAACGATAAAAATCACATTATAAAACAATCTTAAAAAGTTAATCTTTCCGGGAAAACATCTCGTCATCTTTTGAAAATTGGAAACCTGGGATGGGCTTACCGAGGAAGTGATTTACGAATTTTGATTTAAAATAGGTTTTTTTCAATTTTTAATGTTTATAATATTTGCCGGAAATTGACGTAGAGAGCTGGTCTAGGAAAATAATAATAAAAAACTGTAGAATTTATTAGCTTAGTGAGGAAATTTACTTTAATTTTTAAAGATAAAATTAGCGAAAATTTGAAACAGAAAAAGATACCGTTACATCTAGGACTTGAACCCAAGACCCTCGCCTTGCCGGGCGCCGCTCTACCAACTAAGCTAGTGGACCTTATCTTCTTCGGTCATATTTAACTGTATCATACTTCGAATAAGAACTACCAACATTATATTTATACATACAGTTAAATATGATCGAAGGAGTTAGAGTCCTAAGTTTGGCGAGCTACGTGTCTAAATTATATTAAAACTAGATGTAGGCAGACAATTGAAAGCGTATGTATGCATATGTAAGCGTATGGATGCCTAGTTCTTCCGGAATGGATATATTAATGCACCTTAATCCATGGAATCCTGACATTTTTCCGCTTCCTTTTTCTGACTCTAATAACCATGTTTCCACACCATATAGAAATATGGGAAAAATCAGTGCCTGAATGAGTCATCTTGGCGGTTTTTAATGCATAGGTATAGTATGTAGTTTTGTCATGCTAATTCTTTTTTATTTTTTATTTCTGTTTCACAGCCTCATTCGTCACTTATAGACGAGCCCATGTATATGCAGTCGTTAATCGTTTCTAAGACTGTGAGAGCATTTGTTATTACATAGTTGTTTGCCGTGTAGATCATCTTTCGTTTTGTTTTGGCTTTTTAAATAAGTTGATCCAAATTACGGCTTTCTTCCTCTATTTTAGCAAAGAGGTGATATATGTCTTCTTCAGAAGAGGCGATGAGGATAGTGTCATCTGCGTATTGAAGATTTAAGATTTTGCCGGTAATGTTTATTCCTCTTTTTCAACCTTTTGCATTTTATATTCACTATATATATTAAATAACATCGGTAAAAGGATGCATCCATGATGTACCCCTTTCTTAACTTTAAATGTGCCCGATTTTTGGGTGTCAGGGTGTCTTGATTCACGCGTGTCCTTCCGTGTACAGTTTCTAATGATATATATGAGGTGCTTAGGAACTCTTACCACCTTTAGTACTTACCTTTGATGTTTCCAATATACGCGGTCAAATGGTCTGGATCAGTTAATGAAACTTAGCATAGCAGGCAAGTCGAACTCCCAACATTTCTCGAAAAGTTGCTGGAATTGAGTACTTGCTGTCGAGTTACTTGATCCTTGACAAACCCTGCCTCTTCGTGTGGTATTTGTCATTTTAGGTAACTCTCAAGACGCTTATTAATAATGTATAACATTACCCTGGTGGCATGTGAGATGATGGAAATAGTCTTGTAGTTCCCGCATTTCTTAGTTGAACCCTTTCGTCTAATTGAATGAAAACTGATTCAACCCAATCCTTGGCCACACGAAGAATACTTACCGATAAAAAATATTGCAAATTTATTAAGAATCTCTTAAAATTATTCGTATTCCTATTAAAAACGGGATTGTAGGTCATTAACGATTGAATTGATAGGTATCCTGAAATACTTTAAGTAAAATACTAATTTTTTGTCGCGATGTCTGAACATTCACGGAGAAAACATCCTAATATGAAGTATTGTGAATTAAATTTAATTAAAATGGGACCGGAGGCCTGTAACGAATGATTTGATAAATTTCATCAATTATTATTAAAGTAAGAATATATATATATATATAATTAAAATAATAATATTTCCGCATGTCGTCGATTATATTTATTCGGACAAGGGCACATGCGTGAACACGTACTCAGATATATTCTGAATGACTAATATTATATTAGGAAGTGGTCATGAGTCACGTTTTAAACAGTATCTTGATTAAAAGCACTTTTGCATTTCGTCATTATATATTACAAACGGAGGTGAATGGACACGCGTTTCGATGTTATCATAAATTTAATAAAATTTTATCAAGAAGCAGATTGCTTTCAACAATATTACCAATAATTTGAAGCGATTTTTAGTAAATCATCATATTAATTTCTTTGTGAATGTATTTTGGTGATCCCATCGTCACCTGTGAGTTTGAGTAACCCATCTGAGATCCGATCACTACCTATTGATTTATTGTTTTCAATTTGTGTATGGCTGTCTGCTTTGATTTAAAAAAAATTGTCGAGCTCTAAATCATTCAATTAATTGGTCAGGGTCAGTTTCATCTTCTTTTTTTTGCATAAATCTTCACAATACGATCTTCACCTATCATCAACTTTCACTAGTTCGTGATTAGGGTTGCCATACTTGTTCTCCGTGATCGTCTTTGCCTTAAAATCTCTTAACATTAATTCAATTTAATTTAATTAACACATAAAAATCAAAAGAAAATTAATTTTTGTGATTGGAGCTTAAATCTTTGATGACCTTGATGAATTTGATCGTTGAATGTGTTATTGAGTTCTTTTTAGAGCAAAGAAAATAAATAAGCTTTGTGTTATTTCCTTGAAAGGAAAGCAATCAGATTATGGAATCTTTTCATAATTTTTTTCATCTTTATCTGCTTAGGCTTATGTAGGGCCGTAGAGTCTTTAGAACCCTCTGAGTAAATCTGACCAAAAATATATTGTTTGAAATTTCCACGTATTAACAACACCTAAAGCATCTTTTCTTTTCTTTGAAGCTGTAAAAAACACAACAAATATTTTTGTTTTGTGATTGTTTGTTTTGTTCGTTGTTTTATTTAATATTATTAGAAATACAATGATTATTAAAAAATAAGCGAACACTGAACTGGGTGAATAATATCCAATATTGGTACAGTTTTAAGTGCCTAAGATGATATGAGTCATCAGAAAGATTCCTACACACGATAGAAAAAACACAAGAATAATTATAAAACAATGTAAAATAACATTTTTGTGAAAGTAACGAATAGTTAATTGGAAAAAATCTATTATTATACAGAGAAAATCTATTGTTAAGAGATTTATCTGACTTACTTTAATTAGAAATTCCTGAAGTTATTCGGAGTAAAAGTGTTGTCACCGGTGTTTTTTTTTGTACCGAAAACAAAAAAATCTGTATGTATTTAACATACAGATTTCGACCGGTCAGTGGTTGAGTGGGCATAGCGCTTGGGTCTCACCCGAGCGTCGCGTGTTCGATTCCTCGGCTGGCTAAGTCCTCCATCACAACACAAGCAACATTTTCGGCTTTCTGTGGTGGTAGTAGGAGATTTTCAAACATTGTTGGGTTATTCGTAACCTGGGAATGTTTGTCTTTCTTTTAAAAAAAATTAAAAATATAGGGTCGGGGTGTGGGATTGGACGGTTACTCAACTAACACAAGAAAAAAATGATTTTGATAAATAAAACTACAAAAAATGTCACCGGAGATCAAAATTTCATTTTTGTTTTTAACGCAAATAATTCAAAGTATATCTTAACACCCTGCATATAAATATTCATATTTATACTAAGTATTTTTATGTTATTACTAGACCTGTTTTCATTACAAAACAAACTTTACCTTTAAATAAGATGTGGCATATAAATTCGGTATGGCAATAATTTCAGATGACTTGGTTCGATTAACCGATCAATAATAATTAATAAGTTATTGCCCAAGAATGGACGGAATGTGTGGTGTTTCAGTTTATAGTTAGTACTGACTATATGACGGTAATTGTGCGCCAGATCCTGCGCATCTACAATATAGTATTTTATAAATTCACGTGTACAAAGTATACCAATTAGTACAGAATCCACGTTCTTGCTCTTGTGATGGTTAATATTAATTAGTATGAGTTTATTTGAGCTGTTAACAGTCTGTTTTATTATAATGTTCTATAACGCCCATGTACTATTTATCGCTTACCGTAAAATCTAACGGCCACTTGCTAACCCAACCGATGTAATAAATATCATAGATATAATAATCGTCGTCCTCATTACACATCATAATAATCAGAGACCTTGGGGCAATACTGGATGTGAAATTAAACTTCATTCAACACACTGATGCAATCATCAACAAAGCCAACAAAATGCTAGGATTTATAATACGTTTAACGAAACCTTTCCGCAACCTTAAGACTCTATATTCCATTTACACAGCGTTCATCCGTCCCCACCTAGAACACTGCACACCGATCTGGACTCCTTTTTACCAAGCTCACATTGAAAGAATCGAAAGAATTCAAAATAAAAATTTTAAACACATTAATTATAAACAAAACTTACATTTCTCAAATTACACCGATTCTATTAATTACCACAACTTTAACTCCCTTCATACACGTCGTTTGATTTTTGACCAAATCTTATTATTTAAAATTCTTAACAATGGCCTCGACTCACCAGAGCTAACCAATTTAATAAATATTCATATTCCAACAAGATCAACACGGCAATCCCATTTGCTTCATTTACCTACATATTGAACTAACTTTAGAAAAAAATCACCAATTCCACGTATATGTGCCCAATATAATACTAAATTTCAAAACATTTTTAGCAATACACTTCACAAATATCGATTAGAAGTAACACGTATAATCGAAAATTAATACAATAGTTTGGAATGTATCCAGAGCATCTCCTATCCTCATCCTAAATTCCTATTCCTCCCCTGCTCACCTAATATATATATTGACAGATCCCGTTTTGGCTGTTTTGCTTGGACTGGGATTCATTATAATATTTATGTACTGTAAGTTTTTTTTAAATTAAATAATTGTTAGTGAGATTTTTTTTATGCAATAAAATTCCACCTCCAATCAATTTTAATAAAGGAGACTTTTTTGGCTTGACTGTATTTAACATGTATATATTTATATTTATATTTTATGTATAAGCTGTTTGTCTCTTACCTTTACCAATAAATAAATAAATTACAGGTAAAATTTAGGAGTCGTCTATGAAATAATTTATTAAATCATTAATATAATGGTATAAATGATCTGAAATAACCTAACAAAAGAATGGTTATTAACCCTTTCAGCCCGCGCGTTTATTTCCACATGTAGACTTTGTTTTAAGCTTGATAATCTTTGCAAAACCTTTTTTTTAATCACTAAAATAAACTATTTTTTTCTGATTTTTATTTATTGTCACAAAGGGTTATTTGTTATCAGTAAGGAAAAAATCTCAAAGACAATTAAATAATTTTAAAAAAACTTACAGTAGGTACATATATAATTATAATGAATCCCAGTCCAAGCAAAACAGCCAAAACGGGACCTGTCATTATATTTAAAGTATTTGTTGCTGGAATAAAGGTTGCAACCTAGCAATTTTTTTTCTAGCATAAAAAAATAGACGCCAAGAGGAATATGCTTCACAAGCGATACGCAAAATTCCCCGGCGATTTGTTTGACCAAAAAATTGCTAATGTTTCTCAGAAGGAAATCTGGTATTAAAAGGGTTAAGTTCGATCAGTGTTGCCAACTCAACTACTTCAAAATATGCTAGAGTGATGGGAAAAATATGCCAGAAATATGTTAAATTCCTTTAAAAAATGCCAAAAAAAGCCAACATAAATTTAACTTAGTATTTGTTGAGAAATAGAGTGATGGGAAAAATATGCCAGAAAAAAACTAAATTACTTTAAAAAATGCCAAAAAAAAGCTAACATAAATTTAACTTAGAAATAAAATCAGTGAAATAAAATATCAATATCTTCATCTTCATCTTCTTCTTGTTCATTAACAGCAGCTGATGTGGAAGGCTGAGAGACGGAGTCGTAACTTTCTTTGGTCCCAATGCAGCGTAGTACTTCGTCAGGAACAGTGTAAGAATAACAGCACTTTCCTGCTCTCTTTAGGCCAAATCTCACGTACAAAATGGCATTCAGGGTTCTCACCGCCAAACGATTTCGGAGTTTTGTTTTGACCAGACTCATTTGGCTAAATACAAGTTCAATGTCCGCATTTGAATGCGGCAATGTTAAAATAGACATTGCAAACTGACATAAATCACCGAAGGGGTTATTATAAGCTGCATCTTTATATTGCATGACTTCATTCCAAAACTCTACAGTGGAAGTCAAGGATTCCCATTTAATGTGAACTATGTTTCTCCATTGAGACACCAGTTTTTCAATCGATGTCATTTTTGTTAGGTAAAATTTTTTTTTTATTATTTTCATGTCTGTAAAAATAAGCCAAATAAATATGCTATATGCTAAAAGCATAATAGTTATGTTAAACATGGAGTAATTATGCCAAATTTAAAACTTGGCAACACTGAGCCCGATTGCTCATGAGCACATTTTAAGTATGTATCTGTTATCTCAAAATAAGACAAACATCATATCTATCCCTACACTTTGACTCCCGGTACCTACTTGAATTTGAGAAATCCAATGGATTTTTTTATTGAACAAATTCCCTTATAATACGGGGTGATTTATTCAAGCGCGATATTTCCTCTTGGGGATTGAATTTGTGCCAAATGCTCGTGAAAGTATACAAAATGCCCTGTAAAAGTCTGTACGTGATTTTATTAGATTACTAGGGGCGACCCCCTCATACATCCCACTCGCGGTATGAGAGAGTATCCCGTATTGGGAACATCACGTATGTACATATACAAGGAGAAAAATGATTATTGCTAATTTATTGAGAATCTTTTAAAATTATTGGTAATCCGGTTAAAAGCGGGATTGCAGGCCCTTAACGAATGAAGAGATAGGTTTCTTGATAACCTTTTTTCGGTAAATCTGTCGGAACATCTGATTATATGCTGGAATAAAATACCACTGCCTTCCTACCATTCCAACATCAACATTGTTGCAGTGCTTTAAGAAGCTGGTTGCTGGAAGCTGAAGAAAATGGTTGCTGACAGCACAGTCAACCGCACAACATCATAATTGATCGAATTTAAAATGAAAGGGACACCTACTTGTGATTATTTTTGAAGTGAAACTTCTTTACGCGCGTCATGCAATTTCGAGGACCGGAGTAAAACCGACTCATGACCGAAACGAAAATGCGGGTACCCCCACCACCGATTAAAGTTCATTTGATCTAGTCAAAGTTTTGAAGTAACATATAAATGCTTCTTAGCTCATCCCGACAACTGGCGTTGGTGGTGTAATGGTCAGCATAGTTGCCTTCCAAGCAGTTGATCCGAGTTCGATTCTCGGCCATCGCACATTATTTTTTTGTTTTTAACGCCTTTTTCATTCAATATCTTATTTTTTAGTAGGTCAGAACATTTTTTAAAAGAAAATAATATTGCAAAATAATAAAAACACTTATCTCACTGTGATAAAACATTACTCCGCTAGAGCGCGCTTTGCGTTATTGTGTTGGATTAAAATTATTATCTAATCCGTATATTATGATAATTGTATTACATTTATTTAATTAATTTATTTATTTTGATAATATGTAATAATTTACAGAAAAAAAAATTAAAACTATCTCCCTCTGATAAAATATCCGTTCGCTAGAGCGCACTACGCGATCTTGTGTGGGATTCTATTTCTGTACATTGTACATTATTTTTAAAAATATATTATATTTTGGGTGTGATGTAGGTAACATTATAAAACATAACAAGCTCTCATATTTTCAGAACCTACATAATATAATCAATTTATGCGGCTTTGCTTACAGTTGGTGCTCAGCGTGGTTGGCTTTCAATCAGTTAAGCGAGGTTCGATTCTCGGCTGTGGCATTTTTGAAGTGAAACCTTGTTGAGGTGGGGGAGCCGCTCACGAACGTTCTCTCTCTTCTCTTCTTTCCTCTCTCTCAGACACCAGCGAACTGCGCCACGCCAAGCATCAGCTGAAACTAGAAGTTTCACTTCTGTCTTGCGTAGGCTTGACACACCCACTTTTTTTTATTTTTTTTTTATTTTATCTGTGTATTTTATGTAAATTTAATCCTGAATTTATATTTTATTTTATTTTAAAGAAATTTGTATTTTTTATATTTGAATTATTGAATTAGTTTGAATTTTGATGTTTTATTTAAATTATTAATTAAAAATTAAATTAAATTTATTATTATTTGAAAAATTAAATTATTATTATTATTAATTAAAATGTTTTATTTAAATTAAACGATTTATAACACATTATATTAAAGGCACTGCTGAAAACCAGCTACATTCCCGGAGAAATCCGGAATGTACAGCTGAGCAGTTGCCCTTTTGGCAATATAATCATCTAAATGTATGTATACTAGCTATATGCAAACATGTAAAAATTATTGTCAAATAAACGTTTTTATTATTATTATAAAAAAATTCCATTATTTTCGCTTTTCGTCATTATAATCAAGGCAAATGCAGTTCCATGAACAAATATATATATATTTTTTTTTTTTTAAAGAAAGACAAATATTCCCGGGTTACGAATAACCTGATAATATCTGAAAATCTCCTACTACCACCACAGTATGCTGAAAATGTTGCTTGTGTTGTGATGGGGGACTTAGCCAGCCGAGGGATTGAACACACTACGCCTGAGTGGGACCCAAGCGCGATGTAAACTCGGCCACCGACCGGTCCGAGTTCCGAAATGTTTGGAATTTACTAAAAATTTATCAAGAAACGGCCTGCGATCCCTTTTTTAACCGGAAACTTACTGTTCTTAAAGGTCGCGCAATTAGTGTTGATGCTAATAATACATGTGTGTACTGGTTTGTCTGTATTCGATTTCGGCAGCAAAATCTTGGCGGAGAAGCGTAACTGAGAAACAGCGTTATGTCTTCCTTATGCCTGCATTTTGTTATCAGAGAAAATCGGGTCAGTAACTGTATACAATCATAGAATTTGAGTTTTTACATTGTATTCTTTTATTATATTCAAATTTAACTTATTTTTAGCCAAGCTAAAAATTTCTTTACTAAAGTCAAATAAGATGTTTGAATCAATGCAACTTGTCTCAGTAGGTTCTATGTTCACATCATCATAGCTGCGATATCCATATTTTCCACGTATCCCAAATAATGAATTCACGTCAAGTTTTTATTAGTATTAGCAAAGACTTATGAAAATCACTATGTTTGTAGGATTTGTGTAGCTAAAAGTATTTATAAGAAAAATATAATAAATTAACCCATCAAATGTTAGTAATATTGAAAATTCATACTAATCGAACGGAAAAATTCGCATCGCTTATAAAAAGGACATGTATATGAACGGGTAGCTAAATTGATCAAGTTATTTGAAACCAAACACGTTTTGACGGCCTCTGTGGTCGAGGGGTAAGGCTCTCAACTAGTAAGCTGAATGTCGCGTGTTCTAATCCCGGCGTGCGCAAGTAAATTTTATATGATCAATTTGGTATTTCAAAATTTATTAATTGAATATCATTTATGAAATGGCTTCAGCCGTGTTTGCTGCCCAGATCAGAATAGCCAGGTACTCCCCTATCTTCCTCTTCCCTTTCCCTTCCTCTCCACACTACATTCAGCCTCACAAAATACCCATGTTGGTGATGCCGTATTATTCAATACGTATTCATTTGAAAAAAATATTCTAATTTCATATAGGTATTTGAAAAGCATTTAGACAAAACAAATACGATTTGAAAAAAGAATTAAAAATATATAAAATAAATTTGGTACCTACCTTATCGCTACTCTGATTAGTGAATGATAAAATGTTCCAATTTTTGAAAATTAAAAGTTCATTGAACTTGAATAATTTTAGAATTCGCAGGAATATTTCACATTACTAATCCATTAATCAACAACTGAAATTAGTATTTTAAATTCGATACTATTCATAAGTAGAAAAATAACCTCGTTTCAAATTTTCCATTACGTGTTGACGATGAAATAAAGATTATTTCTAAATGAAAATTTTATTTAATAGACAGATAAAAAACAAAAAAGTTACAATGTGGCGGATCTATTGTGTTATAACGTTATCATTTCCATTTCAGTGAATGAATTCAGATTCATTGTTTTCAATGTGACAATCCGACAAATTTAGGCCTGTGGCGCTAAAAGTGTTTTTTTGTTTGTTTAATCCACTCAAAATGACACGAAGCTTGCTCAGGGTTGCTACCGCATTGATCGTGTCATATGTGGTTACTTTATTTTTAAACTTAATTTAAAATAAAAATTAAAAACGTAAAAGAGTCCCAACAGCTCGCAACTGTCTGAAGTCAGTTATATTATGCCATCACAAATTGGCTTAGATTTGTGTGAAGGGAAAGGAGATGTGGAGGAGAAAGATGGGGCTATACCTGGCTATACAGATCCGGTCACTAAACCCAGCTAAAGCCATTACAAGCAAAATTTCAAACCTGATTCGTGCTCTTTCATTACGGTGATTCTGATCCGCAAATATATTTTGTATTATTTTAAATGAATTGATTGTGAAATCACAAAAATTATCCCGCGACCTCCGAATTCGTAGTCTAAAACCTTACACCTCTACCACAGAGGTATTTTTAATTGCATAGTTAAAATATAGATATTAATGATAGTATTCTATTTAATATAAGTTTTCATATTGCATGTATATCTAACTTAAAATGACAACTGTAAATTTAAGGTTTTAAAACGCCGCGGTACGCAGAACATCATAATGGAGAGCTTAAAAGTGAAAATTTGTAAGAAAAGTAAGTTAAAATGTTTTTAATACACTTCACTACAATACGGGGACAAACGTCATTAAAACATTTGTCACTTTGATCGGAGAATCGCAAAATACTAACCAAAAAGCTTTCGTATATCCCTCATCCTACAATTTAATCATAAATATACAGGTTCTTTGTAACGTGGAGTATGGAAAATACCTTGCCAGTTAACTGACATCTACCGACGTAATATGGTGGAAACCACGCCCAACCTAACCTCACCTAACTTTACCCTATCTAACACCTAACGATTCATTAAATTACACGATCCCTGACTCAAATGTGCTTTATGAAAACGCCATGAGATTATTCCCATTTGTGAAAATATGCAATGCGTGGGTTTCCCGGGCCGACCGACAATATAGGCATATGTACAAGGTATTTTTAAATTACGTAGGAAAATGCCTGTTCCGGGAGCTTTAAACCAAATTCATGTTTCATCAAATAACATGTTTGACTTTAATGAAACAATTTCAGCGCTTTTACGCAAAATTTGCACCATTTTTTTGCACGGTGGAACATTACATACTACGTAAGTTGCTCAGAAGTGTCTGGCTCGTGACGCGATGTAGAGTACGCATTGTGTTACATGAATTTATGCTGGCAAAGCTGTCTGGAATATTATCAATTATATTCGTAAAAATCGTTTTAGATCGTATTATTTTTCTTTTGGTGCTCTTTCCAATTGGGGGTTGGCTATAACAAAACAGTATTTATCCTTCAGACTACAGCCCGGAATAACTCCGTAAAACTGTACTTGTACCAGTCACGTAAATTTCGAAGCCACGAAGTGCGGCGTCTTCAATCAATTTTTACCTGGATTAACAAATCTGTTGTTCCTCATAACATTTTAATTCGACCATTTTGCATAACGTCGGTCTTGTTTGTACGTACCGTTTCCGGTTGAAAATGGTAGCCGTCTAAATGATTTATTTAAAAAAAAAATTAAGTGAAATGGTCATTTTATTTTGTGTTTTTTTTTAAATGTACGTAGTAGGTGAAGGGTAGGGCGGGGCTAGTTGAACACGATTTTGCTAATTTGACCCCAGACTCGAAACTCTTATAGATATTTTTGTTTTTTAAATTTATTAAGATAGGTTCATTATCTGGCTTTATAATTTTATTCATGAAATGATATAATACGTTGATCTTATGCAAGATATTTTAATTTTCACGCAGAAGGAGAAATGGGTCAACTTGCCTCATAGGTGGGGTTGGTTGAACCAGCCCAAGGGGCTTGTTGAACAATATAGTGTCATATATTTATTATCATTCACACTCAAGGTTTAATAAAACAAATTAAAATATTAAAGTAAATTTATTGAAATATTGAAATAATGAAAAAAATACAGAATTAGGTAACAGAACGATTATTTTATCTAAAAAAACGAGTATAACAGGTAAGTTTTCTTAGAATTATTTAATCGATAAAATCGGCAAATGTACATTGGAATAGTTCCAGATGTGCACTTTTGGTGTGCCCACTTTAGACAAGCGTGACAACGAACCCACTCTTCTCCTGGAAAGCTCTCTGAATAAATCTCATCAAAAATTAGGCAAGCATATTCTTCACAATTGTCGGATGATGAGTCTTTTTTCTTCTTGCCTTCTTTTTCCCCTTATCTGTTCCTGTCTTTTGCTTCTTAGAGAATCCTTTTCAGGAGTGTCTGTTAAAATAGCTGCTCTTCTTTTCTTCTTCGCTGTTTTCTAGGCTCTGCCTTTGGAAATGGTCTAACGGTGTCGGGTGAAAAGTAAACGCTACTTGTAGATGTAGATGCTACAGAATGGTTGTTGATATTGGGAGAAACATTATCTTTGCCTGTTATCGGTATACTGTGTACGCATCTAGAATATAACTTTAAAAAATCGGTATTATTGATGTGTTGACGATGAAATGAATGCACTACGTATAAAATTACAGTAAGGAATCTGAATGGGGCAAGTTGAACCAAATGGTTCATTTAGCCCCACCCACGTTTTATTACAAATTTCATCGGATAACTCATATACCACTAAATGAATTACAATTTTACAATTGATAAGATACAGTTAAGTAAAAACCAATTTCAAATTGATTTACCTTGACTTGGTACCTTTTTCCTGGGTATCTATTTTCAAAAAAGCAGTGGATCGCCTTTTTTTACTTTTGGAGCAAAAATCACACCAAATCCTCGTACACACGTTACGGATGCCATGTGCCTACTGAATGCTTGGTGGCGCGGTCCCCACACTTCTAGCTTGCTAGAACATGTCTTATTGTATTATTTGGCAAACTAAGTTCTTTAGATTATGACTAGAAACCACTTTAATATTTTTTCGTGCATGAACATTACAGTATAAAAGAAAACATGCTTTTTAGCGATGTTTATTTTGTATAATATGTAAACAGGTAGCTGGTGTTAAGCCAGAATTTGAATATTATTATGAGTGTATGATTTTGCTCCATTTTTAATTTTACACTCTAATGTGCATCGCTTAAAAATATAGAAATATTTATTTGAAAAAATCCCAATTAAATCATGTATTTATTACTCATAGTAATTGTTCAATAACATGTAAGTGGCTGTAAGTAGATAAATGAGTATTGCTGATTTATTTATAAATCCTGTTAAAAACGCAATGGCATGTCGTTCCATAATAAACTTTTAGTACATTCATAATATATCGGAAAACGTGTTCATGCACCTGCTATATCCTGATAGTACACAATAACGAAATGCGAAAATATTAGATTTTTTATGAACACCGCATCCCCATAACATATTCATGTTTTGCTGAGAGTTTATTAAGAAACCTGTCAATTTATTCGTTAAAGGCGTGCAGTCCAGTTTTTGATCGAAATACGAATAATTTGAAGAGATTCTTAATAAAATAGCAATATTTTATATCTTTAAGTTTTCTTGGTTTTGGATATAACACTAAGGAAGGGTTGTTTCAAAGAATTTGAACAATTCATCAAATTTTTGTGTTGAATCAAAGAATTGATTTTCAAGTTCAGTGAAGGTTCTATTCAAGTTCTATTACTATTCCAGTTTTTTGAATCAAATGGTCAATAATAAAATAACAACAGAACATGAAAATAACCTTTACAGAACTTGATAATCAACTTTGAAATTTGATGAATTGTTCAAATTCTGTGAAACAACCTGTCCTAATACTAAGATTATTTGTTTTGGTGTCGAAAAAATATTAATAAAGTTCTTCCAATTTTTTGTGAAGGCATCTATCTGAAAAAAAAAAATTCAATGGTGTACCAAATGCCAGGTTAAGCCCAAAGCTAGTAAAAAGTCTTAAAAAGTCGGTAGTTTTTTATCATTATTTTTATGAAAGCTCTTCAAATCCGTTGCGTACCACCTTTTGAAGAACACTGAAATAGAGAGTTATTAATATACCCCAATTTAGCAAAATATTACATATTCCAAGTTTGTTTAGCCATCTTGGGTTAGCTAAAATATTAATGAAGAGCGAAAGTCATCACCGCCGTACATGGCCGACTTGGGATGTAATGTTACGGGTATTTGGATGTCGGGGCGTATCCATTATGAAAATGGTAATATCTAATAATGTGGACGGACCGGTATCGGGTAGTTTGTCCCTCAGTGGGTCATACGGTATGACTAGATGACCGAAATGTTACCGCAATGGCCCCTTACAACCCGCAACGGCTATTAACACGGGTGGACACTATTAAACAGGACCATTCTTAATCAGGGTTGAACAACATATTACGTTTATTACATTTAGATTTATATTTAATCAGTGAAAATTCATTTTATAATGTAAAAAATATTTCTTCTTGTTCGTATGACGGGGGAGAGTTTTTGGTGAAGGTATAAAACAAAATATCAATCTTCAATGGTAAAATGTCGACTTATCTAACTGAAATTTCATATTTTTACTATTAAATGTACCCAATCTTTCGATTTGATCGAAAAGATTCACTGATTACGAATAACCTGACAATATCTGAAAATCTTTTACTACTACCACAGAGAGCGGAAAATATTGCTTGTGTCGTGATTGAGGACTTAGCCAGCCGAGGAATTGAACGCAAGACTCCTGGGTGGGACCAAAATGCGATGCCAAATCAGCCACTAACCGGTTGATGCAAATGATGACGTCACTATAGTTGACAAAATCTCCGCAAAGGGCTCTCAGTCAGATTCAGATGACGTCAGAGCCAAGCCAAGCCGTTTAGATCTGTTCAACTTTTAACCTTTTTCAAAATTAATTCATTAATTGCGAATTGAGAAATAATAATCTGCGAATAACCATACGCAGAAAAAAAATCAATGTTTTCGTTTTTAAAAAATGCTTTTTTTTCATCGCAATGCCTTTTCTGCAAAATTTTTTATTTTAATTTTTTAAGTTTTGCCTTCGCACAACTATAAACTATCACAAGTTATTTAAATTGTAATTGTGTTTACACCAACTATATATATTATACTTGCACTTGATATTAGTCGCAACTTCAAATTTTGTGCTGCTAGTTTTAACCAACGCATCAGCGAATCTGCATACGAAAACAATCCTTGAGGTTCACTTTAAAAAGGGTGGTTTTCATTTGTCCGATGCTTTTTCAGCAAAATTTTAATTAGAATTTCATAACCGCCACCCATGGTTCGTCTGGCCCCCAAGTTTGTAGTTTGCAGTCGGTTTGACAGAGTTCCGATAGGAAGGGGTGGTTAGGGGTTAATTGGTGTTTTACGGCTGTTAAGGCTGGCGTACGATTATCCGGGTGATAATGTGCCCAACTCTCCCCTTTTGGGACGTAATAACCTGAATAGGGGGACATCATACTTTCCACATACTAAGAAGAGTAAGCTTTGGGTACTTCCCATTAAAAAAGAATAATTTTTGAACATTTTCGTGTGTTTTTTTAAATCTGTTGTTGATTTCTGTCATTAATAAAACAACAATTAATAATAATAGAGTTGTTTTATTGTGAGATATTCCATAAGCAGGATAGAAGATAAGTTGCGTAAATTACAAAAAAAAATACAATCACACTGCTATCAGTCAAAATGGGTGAAACAGGTAAACGAGGTTCAATGGCACCTCAGGAGAGGGGCAATTTAACACAAATCGTTTTAAATTGTTAAATTGTTTTTAATCGCCGTGTCAGAACCTAAAGCCTGGAATGGACTGCCACATGATTTGAGAATGATCGCAGACTCGACAGAATTTAGGTCTAAACTTAAAACGCACCTTTTCAGACAGTCGTATCCATAATTTCAGAAACCTCCACTTTCACAGTCGACGGCAATTTAAATTAACAAAATGTAAAAAATACTAAAAATAAAATAAAATAAATAGAAATAATAATTAAAAATAAATAAATAAAAATGATAACAACTAACAATTTGTAGGCTTTTTAAGACAGTTGAATTAAAATAAAAACTATAGCAGACTTAAGGTCATGCGATGACCAGTGTTTTTTGATATGCAGTGCAGTTTTATTCATAAACTTTTTACTATAAGTGTGTTTGTCGGAAGTGACTTGCCAGGTAAGTATGTATTGGTATCTTTTCTAAATAACGAATGTAGATCCTAGGAAATAAATTGTACAGCGCCCTTGAGGTGATTTTTCCCAAAACGGCGCTCTACAAATTATCCAATTATTATTATTATTATTATTTTGAAAATAAGCCTAGTTACTAACCTAACCTAACCAATATAACGTATTTAATTTAGTTATAATCTACAATAATAATAATAACGAGTTTATTAATTTTCTAACTTTTTATTGCAATATGAATAAACAAAAATTGTACGTAATATATTTTACAAAATATATGATTTTGGGACATTTTTGGTCATGTATATACTATCAGAAAAGAGTTCATATGCCTGATAAGGAAGCCATGATTCCTAATTTGGTAGGTTAATTCATAATATTTAATTTGGTTCTACTCACGAAATGTTTCTTAAGATTTACGTAACTAATAAGTTTTTTTTTTGATAATATAAATTTTTATTTATTTGTTCTGATTGATCTTGAATACACTTCATATTTGATAAATAATTCGTTGATGGTATTGCATTTGGGTTGTTTTAAAATTAGGTTTTGTAAATTGGTTTCCATTCTTGTAAGTTTGTAGAATTTCTAATTTCCTTTAAGAAACTGAATTTTCCTTTATTTCTAAACATTTTAAAAATCTAAAATTGCGTATATAAACTATAAATAAATATAGTATAAACACATACTATCATCAACTATCATTAGACCGGTCGGTGGCCGAGTTGACATCGCGTTTGGGTCCCACCCAGGCGTAGTGTGTTCAATTCCTCGGCTGGCTAAGTCCTCCATCACAACACAAGCAACATTTTCGGCTTACTGTGGTGCTAGTAGGAGATTTTCAAATATTTTCAGGTTATTCGTAACCTGGGAATGTTTGACTTTCTTTTTTTTTCTCTTAAAAAAAAAACGTGTGGTATAAAAAAAACTGCTTGAAAATTGGTTTTGTTTGAAGTTTCTTTTACTGAGTTTCGATTGTTGTTCTAGGATCCTCCTGAACAAATAATGACGTAGATAAGCAAAAAATGAACAAGGGTATGGTACACATTGATGATTATTTTCACATTTAACATATTTATTTTCCTTATTCTCTTTATTAGCTCTGTGATATGGCTGTTCCACAATAAGTTTTTATCAATGATTGTAGTGATATATAGTTTGAAAGTGCCATAAATTCAAAGCCAATTATCCCAGTTTGACGTATTTTGACTTGGGGAAGTCTAGACGCGGGTTTGCGATTTGTGAGATAACATGCATGGTACTTTCCTTGATAAGTTATTTTATGTAGTTTTTCGGTTCCCATCATGTGGTGTGATTGTAGACTTAATTTAAAAAAAATACTCTGTACATACATTTGTAGTCTGCTAACTCAAAGAATAAAAGAATACTACAAAATAAAATATCTCTCCTTGACAAATACCTGAAACTGTGATTTTTTAAATTATATGTAATAGCATTGAGTTATATAGATAGAGCTAACATTGGCGTTCAAAGAATGGGCCACAAACATTGGTTAATTTATTGTGAGATACCACGGGTTTCAGTCGGTTACAAGCGCTCGCCGCGCTTAGTCTCCGGCGATAACTTCTAAACGCCAACAGACACGCTGTCGTAGTTGAAAAAAGCAATGCCGTACTTAAAAAAAACTTTCATAAGAAAATAAGGTTTTACCATAGTCAAAATTTCTTTTAATGTTAAAAAACTCAAGAAGTATGTTATGTTTGCACAAAGCTTGCAAGAGCTAACTGCAAAGTTAAATATATGCTCACGCGTTGCCGGAATTCGATCATACACCCAGAGCGTGTAAACACACTAGTATATACGCATCTCGGCATGTCTACAATCGGGTGAACACCAATACATACACGTACATCCGCGATGTCTCCGACCTGATATTGGTCACGTAGGCCTATAAGTACCTACAACCAATCATATGGCTAAGATGCAAAACGTATCCTTATATGGGCATCGGCCAGGCACCTAAAATAGAGGTGGAAGGGACAAGCTTCCCCCCGCAAGCCGGCCCACGCTTCAGTTCCCCGACAGACGCGTAGCAACCAACATGTTCGAGACGAGTTCGTAATTAGCATTTTACCGCCAAAAGGCGCCCATAATATGGACCGGCGTGCATTCGTTTTATAATGTGCCGCGTCACTAGATTCAGTTTATCAATGTCAGGACAATCTTCAGCCAACCACACTGGCATGGATATGATTGTGTCATATCCGTGGGCCGCGGCCCGTGCTCTCACGGCCGCCCTTCGCAATGAGCCGCCCACGTGTTTCCAACAATGCTCCAGGCCGCCTCAGGCCGCTCCAGGCTGCTTCAGTGCCGCCCTTTGCCATGAGCCGCCCACCACTGCTCCAGGCTGCTTCTGTGCCGCCCTTTGCCATGAGCCGCCCACCACTGCTCCAGGCTGCTTCTGTGCCGCCCTTTGCCATGAGCCGCCCACCACTGCTCCAGGCTGCTTCTGTGCCGCCCTTCGCCATGAGCCGCCCACGTGTTTCCAACCATGCTCCAGGCCGCCTCAGGCCGCCCCAGGCCGCCTCTGTGCCCTCGTTTGCCGCCCTTTCGCCGTCAGCCGCCCACGCCGCTTATGCGCCGCCCTGTAGGAGTCGTATTCCCGCTCTTCATCAGCCTAGGCATTCCGCCTATGGCATCAGCATCATCGTTCACCGCATCCACCGTAAAGTACACGTGAGCTAATATTATACCTTTGTCAATCAGAGCCCTTAGAGTCAATAGATTGCTAGAAACAAGTCAGGCCTTAAAGAGCTATGTACCTTTTGTAGATCTGTTTGATAACCTGTATTACCTGTATTACCTGTACAATAAACATACTGTATCGCAGACACATGTTTCATTGGGAGACTGACTATAAATCCACACCCTGATTGGAGTATCAAGCTCTGCCGCCTGCCTTGTGCGGCGATGGCTATTTGTGTAACTCACCTATAGTATATTACATGGCATAAACGCTAATGTAACACTGGACGCCCAACCTGGATAGTCAATTACCCGATGGAATGTGTCTTTTCTTGTTATGTGTTACTGTAATATTCTTGTGTATTAATGTTTTTATCCACAGCTGTGTGTTATAATTCATTTCTGATCCGGGAGTGTTTGTTCCGTCGCCCGGTACACGTACGCAGTATATAGGTGCCGTCGGTAGTCGTAATGCGCAGTTCCAATTTCTAAATACGCAATAAACAAATACGAGAAATTACGGCGTAATAAACATTAAATGTGGTTGTTTCCAAGAGATAGAGGTGTTATTTCAATTTTGAAATGCAATTTAATTGTTTCATATAGAAATGATTCTTTTTGTCAGGTTAAGCTTTGCTTATCTGTTTCATTATAATAAGTTGAAATAATTCAAATACTATAAAGAACTTCCAAGTGTCAATTTGCGATAGGATTAAATTCAGTTATTTTAATTCACATTCTTTAATAAATATCGTATTGGTTGTTTGTAAATTAAGATCCATAGACTTTACCGGTCGTTCCCATTATTAAATCATGGATCCTCACAATATTGGTAGAATTTTAAATTTTGAAAAGGCAACGGCGGTCATTACAATTACAATCACTTTGCTCATCCGGTCTGAGAATAAATATCGTTAACAATTTCACTGTTAATAATATACCGACAAGGAATTATTATTATTAACTTGCCGCAAAAGTAATATAACAGAAAATAAATCATGGATCAGAATAAAAACTCGCAACAGAAAAATATTACACAGAAATTAAATTGTTGGTAGAAAATATAAAACACGCTACGAGCAGTAACTTGAGATATCATAATAATTCACGTCTAAAATACCGACAAAAGAATTATTATTCCCGCGTCGCAACAGACAATATTTACGCATAATAATAATAACAAAGATTTGTCAAAGCTCGCCGCGAAGCAGTTGTATGATATGTTTTTTTGTATTTAAAATACGTAATAATTATTGAATACTATTTCGTTCGCGTTTTTTTTTAGTAGAATCAGCTGAATAATAGAGGTTGGTGTCATTCGTTTTGTATAAACTCAAGGGCGTCATGAACCTTTGAGTGAATCTTGTGCCGATTGACACAATAACCACGCTGTTTTTCTTTGATGTTTGTTATCTATTAAGTTGGCTGTCAAGGACGCTTGCAGACCTTCTAGTAGGAATACATAGTAATTTTTTTTTAACTGGATTTGCAATAGCGTATAGCAAAAATCAAATTCATTCATAACAATAGTAATTATATTGAAATAAAAGTTAATACATTGTAGTTATGAAATAACTACATAAGTAATATAAAATTATATTTAAAATATACATATATGTATATATTCCGTTTACGAAACACGACACGTTACATTGATTGAGGGTTAAATTCAAGAACCTTAAGTTTTAGTGGAATTTTTTTATTATAGTAAGGAAAAAACCGCCTTAAGCATTCAATATCCTGCCCGGGACCGAAAAATAAACTTAATTTATATTTCGTGGAATTATTGTACTAAGAATATATACCAATTTTTAGTACAAATTAAGGTTATATTTGTATATATAATCTTCTTTTCGTTGACAGGAAACGGCGTAAGAAATGTCCTGTACTTTTGAAGTGATGATTTCGTTCTTCATCACTTAAAGTTATCAGTGGTAGATTAGGAACCCATTTTGTAAATATAACTCAAATATCTTGTGTTATAAATTGTATAGTTCAAATGAGAAACCCCGTATGTGGTTTTTGTTCAGACATTCTCTTATATAGAAAATTATGTCAATTGTTTTTGTATTTAATTGGTTACATACCAATTATTTGTTTTTTTTTCTGGAATTTTTTTTCTTTTCTCCTTCTTGCGCAGTGAATACGTGTCGTTATTTTTAAGGAAGTCAATCTCTAGAAATCGGATTATGTAGTTCTCGATTTTTAAATTAAAAAGACTCGAATAAGTCTTATATAACAGAGATTGAATTATCACACACAGTAGTTGTTGAGTGGTATGTAATATGTTGTAAATTATAATTGTGTAAATTGTTCCCTAACTAATTATTAATTAGTTATGGGTTGTGTATTGTAATTTGTTGTAAACACGTAATTGATTGCTTCGGTATCAATATGGAAAAAAAAAACCAGCGTGTAAAGTCCTTCATAAAGTTGAGACGAAATAAAATTGTGTAATTGTATTATATGTTATGCCATGTCAATTATGGTGTAAATTTTTTTTTTTAGTTGTAAACACGTATTTGATTGCCTCGGTATCAATAAAAAGAAATAACGTGTAAAGTCCTTCATAAAGTCGAGACGAAATAAAATTGTGTAATTGTAATATGTGTTACGCCATGTCAAGTGTGGTGTGTATGTTCTCATAGGAAGATGAATTATAATATATACCCGGTAAGAAGAAATAGTTTTTGTAAAGATAACGTAATTATGTCTTAGATTTGGAAATCTAAAATTGTTGGTCATTAAGGACAAATGGTGGTTGCATATTTATGTCATTTTGGGACATTATTGAATCTTAACCAATGAATTGGGTTAATAATTGCACTTAAGGTCATTTTGGGTTTTGTCTGGTCATTTGGTGAGAACACTTTATGAGTGTTCTGAAAATTTTGTCGAACGTTTTCGTTACGACGTGCTGGTGTTTCTTGTTAACACCTGGTACAGCGCTGTACGGTTTATAGGAAATAAATCGTTAAATGTCATAGGATAATATTAGCCTTATAATTAATTACATGGTAGGTCTTGGTAGCGTTGACCTGTATAATCAATATGCGATACGAGAGGATTGGTCTATATGCCTAAGAATTATTAGCAACCAGACAAACCATGACTAAATGAGAATATATTGTTAAAATCTTGAGTAGAATTTTTGTTGTTTTCCGTTTTTCAAAATTATCAATGGATAATAAGAAATAACATAACATGTGTATTGATACTTGTGTTGTATAGTGTCAAGAATTTCATTGTTAAAGACGCAAATATGGGTTGATTTCGATCAATCGCATGATATAATCAGCGTACACATTCCATAACAGGAATTTTGTGTATAAAAAAAAACATGTCTAGTTTAAGAATTTCATTGTAAAAAACGCGAAATATGGGTTGATTTTGGTCAATCGCATAAGCGTATAATATTCTCTAACCAGAATATCATTTTGTATAACATTGTACAATTGTGAACATTGTTAATTGTTCTTCTTTTGTGGTTTGATGGAAAGTGTAGGCCTGGTGGTAAATTGTGTACATCCATTCGGTAATACCACATTGTATGCTACATTTGTTGTTTTGGTATTGTCTTTTTTTTAAGAAAAAAAAAAAGGAACCCAGGTGTATTCTTTTTGTTTGGAAAGAAGGTGATGTGTAGTCTTTTCTGTTTGGAAAAATCGTATGTATTCTTTTCTGTTTGGGAAGAAGGCCATGTGTTTTCTTTTGTTTGGAAAAAAGTTGTGTATGTAAATCATAGCGTGTTTTGTATCGCGCCTTGGAGATCATTTCTGCAATTATTTTTGAAAGAGGTTTGGCAACCCTTGTTCAGTGTACTTGTTAGGATTGTTCAACTTGGCTCTCAGGTAGTTAAATTTTTGTTTTGGCTCGTTAGGGAGTGTTTAAATCTTTGTGAAATGAGGTAGCTTTGTACCTCTCGTACGGCAAACAAGAGGACGTTGCCCTGCTTCAGCCACGTTGCCTGGGATCTTGTTTCATCGACAAGGAGGGTAGTGTTATGTTTGCACAAAGCTTGCAAGAGCTAACTGCAAAGTTAAATATATGCTCACGCGTTGCCGGAATTCGATCATACACCCAGAGCGTGTAAACACACTAGTATATACGCATCTCGGCATGTCTACAATCGGGTGAACACCAATACATACACGTACATCCGCGATGTCTCCGACCTGATATTGGTCACGTAGGCCTATAAGTACCTACAACCAATCATATGGCTAAGATGCAAAACGTATCCTTATATGGGCATCGGCCAGGCACCTAAAATAGAGGTGGAAGGGACAAGCTTCCCCCCGCAAGCCGGCCCACGCTTCAGTTCCCCGACAGACGCGTAGCAACCAACATGTTCGAGACGAGTTCGTAATTAGCATTTTACCGCCAAAAGGCGCCCATAATATGGACCGGCGTGCATTCGTTTTATAATGTGCCGCGTCACTAGATTCAGTTTATCAATGTCAGGACAATCTTCAGCCAACCACACTGGCATGGATATGATTGTGTCATATCCGTGGGCCGCGGCCCGTGCTCTCACGGCCGCCCTTCGCAATGAGCCGCCCACGTGTTTCCAACAATGCTCCAGGCCGCCTCAGGCCGCTCCAGGCTGCTTCAGTGCCGCCCTTTGCCATGAGCCGCCCACCACTGCTCCAGGCTGCTTCTGTGCCGCCCTTTGCCATGAGCCGCCCACCACTGCTCCAGGCTGCTTCTGTGCCGCCCTTTGCCATGAGCCGCCCACCACTGCTCCAGGCTGCTTCTGTGCCGCCCTTCGCCATGAGCCGCCCACGTGTTTCCAACCATGCTCCAGGCCGCCTCAGGCCGCCCCAGGCCGCCTCTGTGCCCTCGTTTGCCGCCCTTTCGCCGTCAGCCGCCCACGCCGCTTATGCGCCGCCCTGTAGGAGTCGTATTCCCGCTCTTCATCAGCCTAGGCATTCCGCCTATGGCATCAGCATCATCGTTCACCGCATCCACCGTAAAGTACACGTGAGCTAATATTATACCTTTGTCAATCAGAGCCCTTAGAGTCAATAGATTGCTAGAAACAAGTCAGGCCTTAAAGAGCTATGTACCTTTTGTAGATCTGTTTGATAACCTGTATTACCTGTATTACCTGTACAATAAAAACTCATATCAAGAGACTTGTTTCATTTGGGAAATTGACTATATATAATCCACACCCTGGAGATTGGAGTACAAGCTCAGCTTGTGTACTCACTCATATATAGCATATTACTTGGCTGGAATGCTAATGTAACAACTTATAACTATAAGTTACGTTAATAAGCTCTAATGTAACAAGTACTTGAAGTAGGCGGGCCGGTAACTCAAATGCGCGACTCCGTTCGTTTAGTTCGTTCGCGGACGGAAGGATTCGGGCGACATCGATAGCTGCCACACTCCCCCTTCCTACTTCCCGCACGGAAACAATATTTTACACCGATGTTGCAAGGAATTTAAACTCTATTTATACAACTCAATGGTAATACATAACAAAAATTTTAAAAATTGTTTTATTTTAAATTCCAGTTCCTACGTATTTCATTTAGAACTTAAAAGATTACAGTCAGAGGAATTTTTCACCGCAAACATTAGATATACATTTTTTTATCTTCCCATTTAGAATTTACAGATAAATCATTCGTTGTTTTTTTGGTTAGCGGACTACAACGTCTGTATTGAGTGCTAACTGTTAACGATATAATATCACTTATTCTGATTCTGTTCAGATTCTGGAATATACATATTTTTTTATATCAATAATTTCTTACAGTTTCGTACAATCACCTCAAATAAAATACATTTGAAACCAATCAGAATCTATTTCAAATAATCATGAGAGGCTTATCGCTACCGCGTAATCCGTCTTCCCATTCTTGGTACAATTATTATTGCAAAGTTACCCGAAGCAAATCCATTTAAGTGGAGGAGGTACGTAGTATAATTCTATCAGCCTCAGTTCGGATTGTGATATACATTGTTATGGTTGCACTAAACTCCGAGATAATAATTCTATTTCACCAAACTTGCTATTCCTGTTCTGTGGAGACAATAATAATATGAGGTAGCTAGTTGAGCTAGTTCGTCGCGCTTTAACCAACGTTGCAACCGCTTTACACCTTTGCATTGCAAACATTTTGCTGTGTATATTACATTAGGAAAACAAGTTAATAATTGATAAATATATTGAGTTGAATTTTGACGTCACGTCTGTTTTATCATACATTGTTATACACAAGTTAATAATTGACAAATTCAGTTTAATTTTGACGTTATGTCTGTTTTATAATATACAAAATATGTTAAAAAATTCTAATATGTTCATATTCCACGAGACAATGCATTCTTCTTCTTTCGTATGGTGGGGGGTCAGAGGGGGACATCTAGATCTGCGAGCCATATTAGGGCCTCAGGCGTCGCCATGTGAACCTCATCAATCCCGCCGGGGAATGAATGGAGCGGGCATTCGTTGACCACATGTTCGGTAGTCTGCACCGCACCACATTCACACATCGCCGACTCTTTAAGGCCCCATCTGTGCATCATGTGGGCACAGCGGCTATGGGAGCACCTTAACCTATTGATGGCGGACCAGGTTTTGCGAGGCAGTGAGAACCCAGGCTGTCTCTCGGTGGGGTCCTGAATGAGATGGGCATTTCCCACGTTGGCCCTTTGCCACTCAAGTTTCCACCTATCTTCTGGGGTGAGAGGTAGTCGGAGGAGCCTCTCTCCTTCCGCCCAGAAGGGCTTTCGGGACTTCAAGCGGCATGCCGGGTGGGAGACGACATCTTCGTGTAGAGGTATTGCGCTTTTTTGCAGCGCCTTCTTGTATTCCCTCAGTGTTGCAATTTCTCGCCTGATGTTTGGCGGGGTTATGTTTGCAAGTACGGGGAGCCAAGGGAGAGGAGTAGATTTTAAAGTCCCGCTGATGGTTCGCATTGTGGCATTAAGCTGAAAGTCTACCATGGAAGTGTGGGCGCTTCTAGCCCATACTGGAGCACAGTATTCAGCCGTTGAGAAAACCAGGGCAATGGATGCTGTTCTGAGCGTGTTGGCGTCGCATCCCCAGCTAGTTCCAGCTAGCTTATTAACTAAGTTAAGCCTTGTCCTGGTTTTTTTACCCACTGTTTCCATGTGTTGCCGGTAGTTCAAGCTCCTGTCCAAAGTAACTCCGAGATAGCGGGGGTGGGGGTCATGGTAAATATTTTTTCCATCAAACTGAACACAGAGTTTGGCATCCGCTTGTGAATTGCTAAGATGAAAAGCTGTCGCAACTGTTTTCGACCCATTTGGCTTTAGTCGCCAATTGAGGAAATATTCTTCCAAAGCCTTTAGGTCAGAATTGAGGATATCTTCTGCTGCTTTAAGGGTTTTGGCTTGAGCTGTGACGGCGATGTCATCTGCGTAAGCAAATTTTCTTCCTTCAGTGTGAGGAAGGTCTCGAGTGTAGATGTTAAATAGCGATGGGGCCAGCACTGAGCCCTGGGCAAGGCCATTATTGAGGGGTATTTTTTTGCTTTTTCGCCCTCCTAGAAAAACCCTGAAGGTACGGCCAGTTAGCAGTTGCTCAATGAGTCGTACTGTGTTGCCATCCTCTATGGTGTCGTACAGTTTAACAAGGAGGCCTTTGTGCCACACCGTGTCGTAGGCCGCAGAGAGATCAATGAACGCTGCCGCAGTCTTCAGCCGTTTCTGGAAACCAGATTCAATGTGTGTTGTCAGTGCTAACACCTGATCGCAGCAGTTACGGCCTGGTCTGAAGCCAGCTAGACAAAAAAATATCGGGGAACAATTAAAAATATTGTCCCTGAATATTGAGGGAACCTCTCGATCAAAGGTGGATTCCTTATTAAAAATACTCACTGACAGAAATATCGATATTTTGCTACTCCAGGAAACTCATATCGTAGAAACCGACTCACCACGCTTGGATATTCCCGGCTACCTTCTAGCGGCAGTGCGGGGACACCCAAAACATGGGCTTGCAACCTACATCAAGCCGGAGTTGCAGAATATCACCCGAAAAATCACTGATGGATATCACGCGATCGGAATTCAGGTTGGAAAACTCGCTGTATTTAATATCTACAGACAATGCATTTAAAACACCTCACTATGCAGAGTTTTTGTAAAACAAACATAATTACAACTACGTGAACAGTCTTAAAAAACACATTATTTACTTGGTTACTTAATTCTTGAATATTTTATTCTTTGAAATTTGATGAATTTGAATAATAAATTGGTTATTCCTCATTGGTATTTATCCACAGTGGATATTTTAATATATTGTTTATCCTACTAACCGTTCTAGTAGTTTCACAGAAATTTATAACAATATATTATTAGATGAATACTCAATTATTGGTAATTGTTAATCTCATCATTAATTAATAACATCCCGCGTTTTCTGCACGAGATGTGGGAGTTTTGGTTTAGTTGTGGTTTGTTACCAAAGTCACCACATTTCTAACTAAATCCCAATACATAACTGAACAGGTAATATTTTATTGTTTTTACAAAGTTTTGAGTATTTTTCTAGGAACTAATAGAATAAATGTTTTCTCTCTTTTAAAATCGCGTATCATATCAACCTTTTTTTAAAGAATGGTTGACAAAAAATAAATACACAATGAAAGTCATCTTTGTGAGCGTGACTACGAATTCAGACTTCAGACGCGTAAAAATTACAGGATATTGTAATTTGAAGAAGACAAATCATATTTGTTCAAACAAAGAGTTCCAATTTTGAAAATAATTTATTAAATTCAAATTGAGTTCTACCGAGTTCATTAACCCGGAGTAACAGATTGAGGCCCAACTGAAATTAGTATTTTTTATTATATTTTTATCGTTAGATCTCTACCAGAGACTTCACCGGCGTCTGATAATGCCTTAGGAAGATGAAAAGTTGTCAGGCCTATAAATCGAAGTCTTATCAGTAGAATTTCAAATACGTATATTTTTTAAATAATCAAGTGGTCTACAAAATAAACGAGAGAAAAAAATAAACTCTTGAGAGCCTGATATTAAAATTAAAAAAATATTTCAAAACTGTGAAACAGAAATGGACAGAAAAGAAAAACGATCAGGTTGCGAAGAAGATGGAGGGTATTCCATTGTTTGAATATTATTTTAATTAATAAAAGGGTGTGAGATTAAACGTTAAACAACCATTTAATATGTTTATACACGAAGACATTCTATTGCTAATTTATTAAGAATCTCTTCAAATTAGTGGTAATTCAGGTTAAAAGGAGGAATGCAGTCTTTACGAATGAATTAACAGGTTTCCTGATAAACTTTTAGTAAATTACGAAAACATAATCTTGAGCACGTGTTAATGAAAATACGAATATTTTTCCATTACAACGAAAATTATTTGTATCGTCACGAAGTATTATCAATGCGATCGATAAAACATTTTTAAATTGATGTTATATTAGTAAGGTCTGTTAATTTATCGTGAGGGCAAAACTAGATTTACCCAAGAAGTGTCCTCTATGCCGATTTAATTGATCACTGATTCACATAATAAGCCAATGAAAACGAATGGCCTTTCAAATAAATAAGTTCGATATTTAAAAACGTATGATCCATTTCAACTAAAGTGAATATTCTTTGAACACACAGCCTGCATAATATTTCTATCGTTTTATCTCTTCTGTGGGGGTAGATATTTCGTCAAGCGCGAATAAAAGTTTTCCCAGCGAGAAAGTTCGAAGCTCCAACCCCGGGTTAACATTTAATTATAATCAAAGCAAACCCAATACGTTACTCTTGTCTGAAGAAGAGGTGTTGCAGTGGAAGATGCAACTATGAAAGTGTGGAAGGTGTGAGGAGAGAGGTGGAAGCAAGAGAGACTTTCCGGTCCTTTGTGTAGGTAATATCATTGTTTAATAAACAAACTTCCGTGTTCAAAGAACGCGTCGGGTAATGAGGCAAACACCTTATCATCATTATAACGAATATAATCAGATGTATTATAGTATCCTTGAATTCAGGATGGTTGGTGTAAAAAAGGTTGAAATTTTTTGGTACCTAGGCCTAAGGTCATAGGCATTACGCTGTATAGCGGTTATATATGTGTTACGTGACATTTGTATACAATTTTTAAAAACAGAGAAGGTACCTTCATTAAGTTTTAAAATGTTTGATACATTCATAAAAAGTTAATAATATAATTAATAAAATACGTATAGGTATTTTATTTTCAATATCTTCCGTATCGCTTAAATATGTGACTCAAGAATTGAACTTTTTCTTCTTCTGCGAAGTTCTTCTTGTTTTTAAAGCGCTGTGGCTCATGATGGAAATTACAATATAAATTAAAATTGCTTTAGTTGCCTAAAAAAATTCAGAAAATTGACACTTCACGAGAGTGCCCCTGACCGTACAGTGTAAATGCAAAGGAGCTATGTCGTCACCCGGTTGGGCATCGTTGTAAGGTGGGTTAATATAGGGGCTGTAGAGAGGGATTTATTAATACGGGTCTTGAAGAGGCCCGGATTATATGAAGGAGAAAAAACAGATTCCCGTAACTCGTTCCACATACGAGTCGAAGAAGCGGCCCGTTCCCATGAAGCCATCAACTGTGAACGGGTGTTCCGCTTGTGTACGTCGAGTTTCACGCACGTACGCCGGAGCACTGGGAACAAATAAAATACATGTAGAACAGACTCAGTATGCCCACATTGCGTCTGTGCATAAGTCAGATCCGTAAAATCAATAATGGTCGGATTATGATGCTGAAAGTACTTATGAAACATTTGTTCACAAATATACATTTATATTTTGAATGAACACTAAAGTAAGCTTGAAAAATCATCAAATTTATCAAACATTTAAATAAAAAAATACACATTTTACATAGAGAAAAAATGAAATAAAATAATATTTTAATTATAGGTGGATAGGTACCTACTTTATCTCTTATTTGAACTGTTCCCACAGTCCGTTCCAACTTTTAATATGATACTTAAATGTATTACAAATTTGAGTTTATTGATCTTGAATAATTTCATGCAGGAATAACTAACGCTAACGATCATAAACAACATAAATTAGAATGTTTTGATTCATATATATAGTATTTTATCGGTTATTTTAGCCCTCTGACCCAAATATGTCGACTAAATTATAAGGTAGAGTGTGCTGAAGTAGACATTTTTGTCGATAATTCAGAAAACATGTCCTGCAACTGCTAAAAATATATATTGGGCTCATTATATAATGTATTAATAGCGTCTCTATTTGTGTCTCTTTTGTCTCTTACTTTTTTGTATTATTTGTTATTTGAGTATGATTTTACATAATTGTATTTTTATTTATTTTATATTTTAATCTTTATTTTGATGTATTATACGTCTGAGTATTTTTTCGCTATTGTTGTACCTATTTGTGTATTAACTGAGTTTATATAAATGGATTGTTCTCACGTAAGTGAGGTCGTCTGTAAAATCCCAGTATAAATAAATTATGATACATTAATCATGAAAAATGTATTTCACTAACAGAAGGATTCTTTTAAAAAATACTGCAAATAGACTCGTGAAACGGGCTGTAGGAACATTTCGCGAAGAAATCTAATCAATCTGAGAGACATGACATACTGAAGTACCCACCACAAGTAAAATTGTAGCCTTTCATATATTTTCGATCTGTTGAGCGAACTGCTACTCCGGTAAAATGTCAAGATTCTATTGACAACGAAAGTCTGCTACAATAGGAGTAGAAATGTTAGTTTTCCGAGATTTACGATTTTATTTTACGTAAGTATGATACAACCTCAACAAAAGGTAACTTTAAAGTCACTATTGAAAAATAAATCTTTTTGAATAAATATCTAACAGGAAACGGCGGGTTGTCGGAATAAAGCTAGTATTACACGAGAGCTATATACTCTCATAATATACGTGGTCTTTTTATCCTATTTCAACACAATATACTATCTTATGAGAGTGTTAATATACAAATAATGAAACTGTACGGAAGTATTTAAATTTCATGACCTTCCATTGACTCCGAGACTGCCGTACTGACGTGGAAAGTAAATACACAGTAATTCTCGAAAATCAAGGGTAAACTTTGTTTGTTTCACTTTTTAGCATATTTATAATTGGCATATTGTAATTATTTTTTGTCACACTTTTTCTGTCTTATTTATAAATAAGTGTGTAAAATAAAATAACATTTGTTGAAAATCTGCGATTTTCTGTTTTTACTTATCAACGGTAGCGCCAGTAAGTAAAACTAGCAGTAAGAAGAAATACGTCACAAAAGTCGCAACTATTGCTAGTAAGACCTAGGCTAGTCATTTCCGATTGGGGTATGTTGTGAGTTGAAAGGAGTGGTGAGGGAAAGGAGACGGGAAGTGCCTGACCCAGTAAGACCTAGGCATTCCCATTTGGGTTATGTTGTGAGGCGATAGGAGTGGGAAGGGAAAGGAGATGGGAAGTACCTGAGTCAGTAAGACCTAGTTATTCGCGATTCGGGTATGTTGTGAGGCGATAGGAGTGGGAAGGGAAAGGAGATGGGAAGTACCTGAGTCAGTAAGACCTAGTTATTCGCGATTCGGGTATGTTGTGAGGCGATAGGAGTGGGAAGGGAAAGGAGATGGGAAGTTCCTGAGTCAGTAAGACCTAGTTATTCGCGATTCGGGTATGTTGTCAGGCGATAGGAGTGGGAAGGGAAAGGAGATAGGAAGTACTTGAGTCAGTAAGACCTAGTTATTCGCGATTCGGGTATGTTGTGAGGCGATAGGAGTGGGAAGGGAAAGGAGATGGGAAGTACCTGAGTCAGTAAGACCTAGTTATTCGCGATTCGGGTATGTTGTGAGGCGATAGGAGTGGGAAGGGAAAGGAGATGGGAAGTACCTGAGTCAGTAAGACCTAGTTATTCGCGATTCGGGTATGTTGTGAGGCGATAGGAGTGGGAAGGGAAAGGAGATGGGAAGTTCCTGAGTCAGTAAGACCTAGTTATTCGCGATTCGGGTATGTTGTCAGGCGATAGGAGTGGGAAGGGAAAGGAGATGGGAAGTACTTGAGTCAGTAAGACCTAGTTATTCGCGATTCGGGTATGTTGTGAGGCGATAGGAGTGGGAAGGGAAAGGAGATGGGAAGTACCTGAGTCAGTAAGACCTAGTTATTCGCGATTCGGGTATGTTGTGAGGCGATAGGAGTGGGAAGGGAAAGGAGATGGGAAGTACCTGGCCAGTAAGACCTAGTCATTCCCGATCGGTTATGTTGTGAGGCGAAAGGCGTGGGAAGGGAAAAGAGCAAATAAATTGTTTATTATTTTATTTTTGTGGTGATTGTGCTTGTGCTCTTCGTGATAGTTATTTTGGTGGTTGTTGGGGTGGTGGTGGTGGTGGTGGTGGTTGTGGTGATGGTTTTGGTGATAGTTTTGGTGATGGTTGTACTGGTTTTTGTTGTGATGGTTTGGTGATTGTAAGCGCACAAATCTAGAATTAATAATTATGCGAAATAACACCAATTATTTAAGCCGTAGAGTAAAATATAGTGCTGTATGGTTAGTCCGTATTTCAAGATGGTAGAAGAAAACATATGTTTAGTGTGTTCGTAAATGTAAGTATCCAAGCAGTCTTTTCAACGAAGGAACTGTGTATTTACTTACAGAAACAGGAATACGGCGTCTTTACTTACCGAGAGCGGTTAAATTGCGATAAAATCTTTTTTTTAATACCAAAGACGAGAACTCATTTTTGCTAATTTTGGTAATAACTCAGTTCTTAGTTACAGTGCACTATAGACCGCTGAGCCATCGATGAATCTTTAAAAAAAAGCAATAGCATTCCCGGGTTACAAACAACATGACAGTATTTGAAAATCTCCATCACAGTAAGCGGAAATGTTGCTAATGTCGTAATGAAGGACTTGGCCAGCAGGAGAATAGAACTCATGACTGCTTGAGAACCAGAAGTGAAACCAACTCAGCCAGCACCAACTCTTTCTTAACTTTAGAAACAGTTTCTAGAAAGTATAGCTTATGCCGAAAATTGGTGTAATTTATTTGAGGTTGGTAAGCAAATAGTTTCCACACATTATTTTTTAACCACTTTTAACTTACATATGTGTAGGTTTTTTTTATATAAACCATCATGGCCATTTTACGTAACTGTTATATCCAGATAATTAATAAATCAGGCTCCGAATAACAATATTTATATATATAATTAATACATTAATACTTTCTTCAATATATTTGTTAAACGCTGACCTTCACACGACTTGACACTCAATCCCTGAATAATTTGCGGTATCCTAGATACCGCGATTGTTAGTGGTATCTAGGATACCACCCATATAAACATATACTCAATTTAAAAGAATCACAAATACATTTTTTTACTATCCGTGCTTTAAATGTTTTGCCAGGATTGAGTTTCATGTTCGATCGACATTGATACGAAGAACTTTATTAATGATGCGACTTGGTTTACTCTAAGAAATTCTAAGAAATAAAAATCACGATTTGTTAGATCTGTGCAAAAATACTACGTGATAAAATTACTTGAACTTCGCTTAAAAGTGATGTACTCACCCTTGATTCTTTGTTAAGAAACGTTTGAAGACTTACCTGAAAACCATTGTTAGTTGAAATACAGTCCTGGAAACAAAGCCTCGAAACATGAAAGGGCATTTCGACCTTTTAAATCGTTTTCCTTTGGTATGTGGTAGGTAGCCTACCCTAAAGAAAAATTTTAGAAGTCGATGAAATCATCATTGATTAGTATTGTACAAGATGAACAAACTAAGTAAAATCTTTAAACAAATAACTTATCATCGTTTTTTTCCATTTCCCTAGTCTAGTTGGGGGCTTCCGATCAATGTCTCTTCTCCCACACCAAGCTCTGCAAGATATATCCCTGACTTCACCAAGGCGAAAAAAAAATCTATTTTTATAAAGTAACTAGATCTGATTAGCTAGGTCTTTCTCAGCCTACATCTTTTCCCTGAAACTTACCCATGTTTTTTTGTATCTTTTAAACATACTTCACTATATGGGGTTACCATAGCCTTATTGGTTTCTGCTAGTGAGAGTCCTGTGTGGCATTTAGAAACATTAAAACAAACAAATAAGTTCCTTGAGAATCGACATAAAATTCCAGCAAAATACGCATTGGAAATATTTTCCCAATCTTTTATTGAAAGGTTTTTACTTTCTTTGATCTTTTTGAAGGAGCAATCACATCCCAATTTCACTCTAAAAAGTATTTCGCGATATCGTATCTCACATTAAAGATATTTATATATAATGAGGTGTGTTCCTTCCTACTCGTACGTGCTTTCAAATAACTAAAACCGTATGATGTTGTTGTATGTTGTCGCACATCTCATGCAATCAGTCAAATGATTTGTATTTCTCTTCCACACCCAAATTTAGGACTTTAGGAGTCTACTGTTTTGGGAAAGATACATTACTTATTTTTGAGTATACATGTTTCGTTGGTCGATTTTTGGCATATGTTTATTTAGAAATCCGCCATTGTTGCCAAAATCAATAAATAGTTAGAAGTATTTAGATAAGGTTATTAATTTGAACTGAAAAAAATTAAAATAAAATTTTGAAGGTTTTAATTTTTTGACATAATATAAGCCGGTCCAAAAATTGTTTTACCGTTTCACTCAAGAGAATAGCGACATTATTTTACTTGATTATTTGTATTATTTTAAATTCACCAATTGTCAAATACCCTCGTAGTTACCAAGCCACACCCGGTACTACTCGTCTGTAGTATGAGTGACAGCATCTAAAAATACAATTTGTCGAAGCACTTACATAAATTGACAAACATCGGTGTTCCGCAAGGATCAAAAGTTGGTCCTGTAAAGCTAGTTCTTGACTGATGTTGCTATGAGGCTGTTCAAACACCAGAGTGATCACGAGACCTCCGAAGCCTGCCTAAATGACGGTGGGGGTTGGTGGGGGTGGGTGGGGTGGGATAGGGTGACTTGAATGTCCCGCGGCAACTCCGGGAAGGCTCTAACTGCCCCGGACATCCTCGCTGCTTTATTAATGATTCATCACGTCAGTCATTTTGATTGCTTTCGGCTTGATATGGTGAAATTCGGCAAAAGGGAACCGTTAACTGATAATTTGATAATGATTAATTACTGTGGACAAATAAAATTAC